>NC_056451.1:26012271-26052271 GCF_018296145.1 Oncorhynchus tshawytscha
ATACACCTTGTTGCAGGCTAAATAACCATGTAGCTCTTTATGTATTGCAATGACTTCTGACAGCTGTTGTGCTGCTGTGAGACTGTGTGAGAAATACATCCTTGGTGGAGGAGAAAGTTTAAGTCTAAAATCCCTGACGATTACTTTCTGTGTTTTCTCCAAGCTAGGCGGAGGTGTGACCCAAATCCTTCAGGTTTTCTGATGATTGGACTGAACGTTAGATCAGAGGAGTCCAGTGGGGTGGTGGGGGGAGATGGGGAAGGGAAGAGGAGGAGGAGGGTCAACACTATCTATCTGGCCATGGTAGAGAGGACGAAGGGGGTGCTGTGCTTTCAAAACACAAATGCACTTTTCAAACGCAAATCATAATCTTACTGTAACATTCGCCCTAAACTTAACCTGTTAACACAAATGCTAACCCAAGCCAAACCTTAAAGGAGCATTCTGCAATTCCTATATCTGTTTTCCTATATCCTAGATAATTCCTATATCTGTAAATTAATGATATATAGCTATTGATTCTTAAAGAATATTACTTGGAAATGCCTCATGAGCTTAGTTTAACTGTAACCACATCAGGACCCAAAATATAAGCTTGTTTTACTCCACTGTTTGTGAACAATGTAATTGTAAACAAACACGGTATGGCTTCAAAACATGGTAAAAACTAGAGAGTGGGCTAGGATGGGTTCATCATTTACCTCTCTGAGTGGACATTTTCCTGACCTGTGACCCCGGCACATGACATTTAAGAGGTGGTATGATGCTGCTGGCATCCTGCCCACTGTTTAATTATCTAAAACTACCTTCTCATTTTAATATGGCTCCTATCCAGCTCACTCCTCTCTACACCTCTTCCACACACACACACACACACACACACACACACACACACACACACACATGTTGAACGAGTGGAATGGGTGGATTACTGAATCAAACACGCCAACTAAACTGACTTTTTTGGGATACAAAAAGGACTTTTTAGAACAAAACGACCATTGTTGTGTAGCTGGGACCCTTGGGAATGCAAACAGAGAAAGATCTTCAATGGTAAGTGAATTATTTTATCGCTATTTCTTACTTTTGTGACATTTGTATGCGGGATGCTGTCCTCAGATAATCGCATGGTATACTTTCGCCATAATGCCTTTTTGAAATCTGACAAAGCGGCTGGATAAACAAGAAGTTAAGCTTTTAAATGATGTATGACACTTGTATTTTCATGAATGTTTAATATTACGATTTTTGTATTTTGAATTTCGTGCTCTGCAATTTCACCAGATGTTGTCGAGATGGGGCGCTAGCGTCCCACCTAGCCGAAAGAGTAACTGTACAAACTTGTTGGATGCATTTGCTGTTCGTTTTGGTTGTGTTTCAGATTATTTTCTGCCCAATAGAAATTAATGATAAACAATATATTCTGTCAATTTTGGAGTCACTTTTATTGTAAATAAGAATAGAATATGTTTCTAAACACTTCTACATTAATGTGGAGGCTACCATGATTATGGATAGCCTGAGTTACTCTTGAATAATGATGAGGGAGAAAGTTACTGTCACGACTTCTGTTGAAGTCAGTTCCTCTCCTTGTTCGGGCGGTCGACGTCACCAGTCTTCTAGCCATCACCGATCCATTTTTTATTTTCCATTTGTTTTGTCTTGTTTTCCCACACACCTGGTTTTCATTCCCTCATTACGTGTTGTGTATTTAACCCTCTGTTCCCCCCATGTCTTTGTGTGGTATTGTTTGTTGTAAGTGCTTGTGCACATTTGTTATCTGGTGCGCGTCGGGTTTTGTACCCATTCTTTATTATTCTGGATGCCGGTGGTTATATATTATGTATATTAAACTGCTCTGGTTATTACCCTGCTCTCCTGCGTCTGACTTCGCTGCCACCAACCTTTCCAATCATGACAGTGCATGTCAGAGCAAAAAACAAGCCATGAGGTCAAAGTAATTGTCCGTAGAGCTCCCAGACAGGATTGTGTCGAGGCACAGATCTGGCAAAGGGTACCAAAACATTTCTCCAGCATTGAAGGCCCCCAAGAACACTGTGGCCTCAATCATTTTTAAATGGAAGAAGTTTTGAGCCACCAAGACCCTTCCTAGAGCTGGCTGCCCGGCCAAACTGAGCAATTGGGGTAGAAGGGCCTTGGTCAGGGAGATGACCAAAAACCTGATGATTACTCTGACAGAGCTCCAGAGTTCCTCTCTGGAGATGGAAGAGAACCTTCCAGAACCATCTCTGCAGCACTCCCCCAATCAGGCCTGTCATGACGTTGCCCTCTTTGGGTACAGCAAGCCCCATCCCCCTCTCCCTGTCTCCTACACCCAGGCTGCTGTGGTCAGAGAGAGGTCGTAATTTCCTGGAGGAGATTATCTCCTCATGGCCACAGTATAGAGAGAGAGTAGAGTTTTCATAGAAGAGAACAAAGGAATTTCTTAGGAAAGGAAAGTCTTAGAGTCTAAGCAAAGGAAACTCTTAGACTATCGATACCGACAGAATAAGAACAAGTCTTTGATATTAATTACTAGTCTGCAGCTAGGAATTCGGTATCATTGAACGCGAAGACCGACAACTGCCGAAACATCTATCCATAACGACATGAATGAATGTCACTCTGAACTATCCATTCTAACCACGACAGAGAGGGAGGCCAAACTCTCCAACAGAAACAAACTTTTCAACAGAGACCCTGACGATATTGATTGCAATTTTTCCCGAATGAGTGAGTGTTCATGTGCAAAGGATTAGCATTTCAATTATTATAATTATCAACTGTCTGTTGTCTTATCTCAGTCGACTTCCCTTTTTTACACGAAGTCGCGATGCCGGTTTATCCCACTAGGGAAACTCCGTTATCATTTCCTTGTAACTATCTACTGTTTGTTTATGCATTTCTGGGAATTACTTAGTTAGTAAATAAATTATTTAAGACAATTGATGTATGGATGACTCATAGTGAAGACTGGGTTCGTGCAGATAACCAACAATTTACGGCGTTTGGAATGAGACTAGCGTGAGGTAAAGAACAATTCATTAATCAGAAGACTATTGATCAGATATGAAAATATCTGAAAAGTTATATTAGGAAAATTATAACTTTGTCATCTGAATATTTTCCTTGGTGCCCCGACTTCCTAGTTAATTACAGTTACATGAATAATCAGTTTAATCGCATAATAATAATTACAGAGAGTCATTTGATAAAGATTAATCCTCAGTTTAATGATGCCAAAGACACGACAGGCCTTTATGGTAGAGTGGCCAGGCGGAAGCCACTCCTCAGTAAAAGGCATATGACAGCCCGCTTGGAGTTTGCCAAAAGGCACCTATAGACTCAGACCATGAGAAACAAGATTATCTGGTCTGATGAAACCAAGATTGAACTCTTTGGCCTGAATGCCAAGAGTCATATATGGAGGAAACTTTGCACCATCCCTACGGTGAAGCATGGTGGTGGCTACATCATGCTTTGGGGATGTTTTTTAGTGACAGGGACTGGGAGACTAGTCAGAATCGAGGCACAGATGAACAGAGCAAAGTACAGAGAGATCTTTGATGAAAACCTGTTCCAGAGTGCTCAGGACCTCAGACTGGAGGCGAAGGTTCACCTTCCAACAGGACAACTATCCTAAGAGCACAACCAAGACAACTCAGGATTGGCTTCGGGACAAGTCTCTGGATGTCCTTGAGTGGCCCAGCCAGAGCCCGGACTTGAACCCGATTGAACATCTCTGGAAAGACCTGAAAATCGCTGTGCAGCAACGATCCCCATCCAACCTGGCAGAGCTTGAGAGGATAGAAGCATAGAAGAATGGGACAAACTCCCAAAATACAGGTGTGCCAAGCTTGTCGCATCATACCCAAGAAAACTCAATTCTGTCAACACTGCTAAAGGTGCTTCAACAAAGTACTGAGTAAAGGGTCTGAATACTTATGTAAATGTGACATTTCAGTTTTTTTAACAGCAAAAATCTTTAAAAAAAAACGTTTTGCTTTGTAATTATGGGGATTGTACATTGATGAGGGGGAAAAAAACAATTTAATCAATTTTAGAATAAGGCTGTAACATAACATAACATGTGGAAAAAGTCAAGGGGTCTGAATACTTTCCGAAGACACTGTAGTTGCTATTGTTTATAAAGGTTTATCTAAAAATAAACTTTTCTAAATCCCATATCAAACACAAACTGAAAACATAATGTTTGTACAATGAATTGGTGAGAGAGAGGTCTCAAATATCACTTTCATTTTGTTCTGCCTGTAGCTTTAGAATCGCTGCAAAGTTGGTTCTTGTTTCAGTCATGTCTTTGGTCACGTTGACGTGGGTCAACCAATAACACCCTGATGATGGGTTGACAAATAGTGTCTCCCACTAGCCAGGAGTTGGCTGCATGGTGCAGTTGGTGAGAAACAACTGCAGCGACTTGAAGATGACTTCATAAAAAACTCCATGACATTTGATTACATGCTTTTGTAAAGTTCATACAGTCGACATGTAGGCGCAAGTTGGACATTTTTTTGCCCAATAATGCAACACACTTTGAAAGGCAGTGACCATTGTTGATCGTGACTAGAAAAAATGTATGCTGCTGTTGGCAATGTCATCTTGCTTGCATTGTTGTTCACCTTTAAAAGTGTGTTGCATTATAAGGATAAACATTTTCCTACATGTTGACAGCATGAACTTTACAAAAATGCATGAACTTTACAAAAATCATGTGATCAAAGGTTGTGAAGTTTTTACTGCAGTTAATGGAAAGTTTCTGCAGTTGCTCTTCACCAACTTCCTCCAGCAACCATGGCCTGCATTGTGGGAGCCTCTATTGTCAACCAATCATTATTCTTGACATGACTGAAACAGGAACTAACTTTGCTGCGATTCTCCCAACACCCTGTGCACTAGTAGAGATCGGAGAGGATTTGACAGGTGTAAGCAATATGGTAATAGATTCACCTTGGCCCCTGATAGGCTGTGTGGAAGTTTCACCATGTTGCTTATACAATTCATATCCTCTCAGATCTCCACTAAAGGTTGACATGGGAATATGAATCTCAGGGGTCTTGCGGAATTCTAGCATGAATGGGAGTCAACTGTGTAGGCCTAATAGAGTTTACTTAATAATATATATATATATTTTATGCTAATTTCCCCCTCCCCCTTCTGTTGGCTCACTCTCCGCCTCACTCCAATTGCAGCCACTCCCTACTTTACCTCAGATGAAAAGGCTGTTACACATGTCCATATCCATGAGTTCATTCAATTCTGGGTAAGTAAGTGCAAGGGCTGCCTTCATTGCCAAATCTCGTAAAGTGGTTGTTATCAGCTGTGTACAGACAACTGTCTCGTGAGCTCTGAGCAGCAGCCAAACGGAGCAGTTGCTATGGCTACTCACACGCAGAGCGGGGACAGACAGACGAGCATCTAAACATTTGACAGGACAAGATGGGACACTCCCATGTCAACCTGCATAAAGAGTAAGGTTTAGGGGTGCATTTTGGGATTGGCCCTGGATTGTACAATGTGCACACATGATACATGTTGAGTGTGTGATATGGGGGGTTAGAGACAGAGAGAATGGAAAACCGTGTTGATCTGAGCCTTGCTGTTGAAAAACCTCATTAGTGTTTGGCTAGCACAGTTACAATTGAATTAACTCACGAGTCATCCAACTGTCTCAAATCTTTGGAACACAAAGTTTGGAGGCAAAATTCCCTCCTGACCAATTAATAATTAAATCAGTAACTGAATCCACCCTCAGTCAGTCAGCCATAATTTTATAAACAATCTCTATTTTAAGTTGCCACTGCTCTGGCCTTCTCTGGATGAGCTCATATGTATAGATCTGTAAGGAAGGGAGAGATAAATAAACTTTGATCTGGTATAAGCAAGATGGAGAAAACCCAATCCAGTGAGAGGACATAGTGAAGCTATTACCACAATGCTTATCCAATCATTTCAGATCAATGGAGTACTCATGGATACGGGTTAGGGGTCAATGTGGGACTTCAAACAGGTTCAAAAACCCTACGACCCTGTTCCTGGAGAGCTACCCTCTTGTAGGTTTTTGATTCAACCTGTTGTAACTAACCTGATTCAGCTTAACAACCAGCTAATTATTAGAATCGGGTGCTCTAGATTAGGGTTGGTGTGAATATCTACAGGACGGTAGCTGTCCAGGAACAGGGCTGGAGAGCCCTGCTCTGTAGAGACCTTAGGGAAGGGATATTCATCTCTTACCCAACGAAGTCCGGAGCCTGCTGGTTTCTACCTAATAATTAATTAGACACACCTGGTGTCCCAGGTCTAAATCAGTCCCTGATTGGAGGGGAACAATTTAAAAAATGAAAAGCAATGGCACTGGCTTCGAGGTCCAGAGTTGAGTTTGAGAGGCTTATGGGATTCTATAGCTCAGACCCAGTATAACAGGGGTGTCAAACTCATTCCATGGAGGGCAAAGTGTTTGCAGGTTTTTGAGTTTTATCAATTAAAACCTAGACAACCACGTGTGGGTAAGTTCCTTACTAATCAGTGCCTTAAGTCATCAAGTACAAGGGAGGAGTGAAATCCCGCATACACTTGGCCCACCGTAGAATGAGTTTGACACATGTGCAGTATAGCTTCACCCCTGTGTTATGACCCATATAAACGCAAGCATTTGTTCCTCCTTTGTCACGTTTAATAGTAGGGCAACAATACAACTCAAGCTTGGCATTCATCATGACCACCACCAATGTTGTTCACTTCTCTCTTCCAAATCAAATTTTATTTGTCAGATACACATGGTTAGCAGATGTTAATGCGAGTGCAGCGAAATGCTTGTAGTGTAGTGAAATGCTTGGGAAACAAACCCAGAAACAAACCCAGTACTCAAGGACAAACACAGGCAATAGATACAATGATGTCTGCTCACATCTCTGTACTCATTGACTAAACATGGATTCAATTAAACTCAGTTCAAGGTCATGGTAATATAATATCAACGCTTGGGCTGTGCTTAATAGAAGCACTCATGGCTCTCTGCTAATATTTAATCCAACCCACCACTTAACTCCTGCTCAGTGCTAGCCATTCATATCAGCTGAGAGCTGTCAACTTTGTCTGTGTGAGAGAGAGAGAGCAGAAACCGGTACATAGGTAAAGTAAGGTGGGCGTGAGAAGATGTGGAGGGCGAGACAGGGAGGGAGATAAGGAGAAGGCGGGAGTGAAGGAATTTGTGAGGAACTGAAAACAGGGGAGGGCAGCGAAGGGGAGAGGGAAGAGTGCCGAGCAGAGAGCAAGGTTACACGTGAAGGCAGTCCAGAGAACGAAAGTAAGAGAGACAGAGGAGAGGGAGAGAGAATAGCAGGACAGGTACGCTGGCGTGGATCATGGAGTTGAGAAGGTTTCAGTCGTACCTCACAAGTTAATTACCTGTTGCTCACTGGAGGACAAGAAGAAAGAAAAGTGGAGAACAAAGAAAGAGTAAACAATAAGGGCAACGGAGAAAGAGAGAGGGGCATAGGGGGAAACCAGGGGTAGAGGGAGACAGGGAGAGGGGGAACCATGGGTAGAGAGAAAGGGAAGGACAAAGTTGAATGTTGACAGAGGGAGTGAGGATATTAATCGGGAGATAAACAAAAAGGAGGAGAGAGAGAGAGAGGGGGAAAAAAGAAAGAAAAAACCAAATAGATTCACATTGACAGAGTGGACTGGACTTGAATGAAGCACTGACATCAGCAAAATAAAGGGAGAGAAAGGAGGTCACTGCAGTCCGAAGTAGGTGCTGTGCACTAGTTCCTTAAGCACGCTTACTATGAAACAGTAGTTAGGACAAGCAAAGACAGACGTTCACTACACGATTGAACCATGTTGCTGAAGGAGTATAGAATTTGCATGCCACTAACTGTGGAAGAGGTAAGTGTGTGTACACTGGATGTGTGTGTTTGTCTGTGAACATGTATGTGTGTGTCGGGGGTCTGTGTGTTTGTGGCTAGGGGGGGTCTCTCTCTGTGTGTGTGTGCGTGTGTTCGTGCCTATGTGAGTGAATGTGTGTATACTGTAGACCACTGTTGTTAAAATAAGGTGACAGATTTTAATGTGATCTTGAAAATGTTAGTTGTAGAATCTTCAAATGATTGTAGAATCTTCAAATGATCACCCTGTTGCAGGACAGCTTGGCGTAGATTTAAGGATTTACGATAAATGTATCACCCCCGACAAAAATGTCCATTCATTATAATCCATATAATTCAGATTTCCTGTTGCAGGATTATTTTCCTGCTGTAGCAAACTGGCTCAAATTAAGATCCTACATCTGTAACAACATTAAGCACAGGCATCCTGTAGTTGAGTAGTGTTGTTCATGTGGCTAGCACACTGTATGGTTCTGCATGTACCTAACCTCAGCTGTTCTTCTCTCTCGCTGACTCTTTTTAAAAGTGTTTTATTTTATTTTTAACCTCACAAACAAGTTGGACTGGTTGAGGCTTACAAACGTCAACGAAGGCATTTGACCTGGAGGTTAAAAACAAAGGACAGATTCTGCCAGGGAGTAAGAAGTGGTGGGTGGAAAAGAGTTTAGGGGGAAGGTGCTCTAGAGTGCCCTCAAAGGGAAGGTCCTCATTCCCTCCAACCACCAGAACAAAGCATTTCTCCCTGTCACAGTGTTTAAGTCTGAGCTATCTGTCTGGAACAGTGTTATGTAGTTGGTTATTATTACAACATGCCGTGCCGGAAACTTCCATTGATACTTCACTTTAAAACCAACTTTGGTCAGTTGTTAGACCACTTCTGTGGTCTGGAAACGTGACAAACTTTAGTGAACTTTAAGCTCACTAATGTTTTAGTATTTGTAGAAGCTTTAGCTAGAAGGATCACAGGGTTTTTATAGATCAAAATGGGGCTTAGGTGGTGGGCCTGGCCGACCGAAAATGTTTGAGGCCTTCCTGTTGACCGCTGTTTTAAAGCAAATGTCCTGCAATTCTGCCATGAGGCTGAGAGAGAAATGTTTTAAAGATCATTTTCTGCCATTCTAAACATGTTGCCATGGCTTATGATATGTGAATGACTCAAAATGTATAACAAAGTCAATGGAGGCCCCATGCCATGACAAAAACACTCCTGAATGTATCATTTTAGATTGTCCCGGACTTTCTCTCTCTTATTTTGGAGAGATAGTAGTATAAAAAAGAGATGAGAGATGATAGTATAAAAATGTATACAGTTGAAGTCGGAAGTTTACATGCACTTAGGTTGGAGTCATTAACTCGTTTTTCATCCACTCCACAAGTGTATTGTTAACAAACTATAGTTTTGGCAAGTCGGTTAGGACATCTACTGTGCATGACACAAGTCATTTTTCCAACAATTGTTTACAGACAGATTATTTCACTTATAATTCACTGTATCACAATTCCAGTGGGTCAGAAGTTTACATACACTAAGTTGACGGTGTCTTTAAACAGCTTGGAACGTTCCAGAAAATGATGTCATGGCTTTAATTGACATAATTTGAGTCAACTGGAGGTGTACCTGCGGATGTATTTCAAGGACTACCTTCAAACTCAGTGCCTCTTTGCTTGACGTCATGGGAAAATAAAAAATTGTAGATCTCCACAAGTCTGGCTCATCCTTGGGAGCAATTTCCAAATGCCTGAAGGTACCACGTTCATCTGTACAAACAATAGCATACAAGTATAAACACCATGGGACCACGCAGCCGTCATACCGCTCAGGAAGGAGTCCCCTAGAGATGAACGTACCTTGGTGAGAAAAGTGGAAATCAATCCCAGAATAACAGCAAAGGAAACTTGTGAAGATTCTGGAGGAAACGGGTACAAAAGTATCTATATCCACAGTAAAATGAGTCCTATATCGACATAACCTTAATGGCCACTCAGCAAGGAAGAAGCCACTGCTCCACAAGCGCCATAAAAATGCCAGACTACGGTTTGCAACTGTACATGGGGACAAAGATCCTACCTTTTCGAGAAATGTCCTCTGGTCTGATGAAACAAAAATAGAACTGTTTGGCCATAATGACCATCGTTAGTTTGGAGGAAAAAGGGGGAGGTTTGCAAGCTGCAGAACACCATCTGAACCGTGAAGCACGGGGGTGGCAGCATCATGTTGTGGGGGACTGGTGCACTTCTTCAGACTTCAGGGGTAGGTCTGTTATCTTTTCTACATAGTTTATATCTGGTTTTAGTCGTTTAAGTTTACACTTACGTTTTTCCATCCTTTTTCCATTCCATTTTATTACAAGATTATTATTTTTTTACTGTTTGGACATAGGCAGCCCGAAAACACACTTAGGAAGCCCGCCCAAGACTTTTCTTTGCAGAAAAAACCCTGGATCGGTGGCTTGTGTGTATCTATCTGAAAATAGTCTCTGTAAAATCACACAGAACCAAATTCTAAGGTGAGATTCATTCCACGTGTGGAACTCTGACTCTCATGGTCTGATGGGGAAGCGCATTAAGATTCCTATGCAGCTTTCGTGGGATCAGCTTATAGTTCCACATTCAAACCATAGCACTGTTTATGCAATGTCTGCGCGCACACACACACACACACACACACACACACACACACACACTTCTAATTCTGAGGGGAGTGTAGCTGGTTGTACTAGTAGGTTGGCGGATTAAGACACCGGTACGTGTGTTTCATATTTAGTCAAAAGCTGGGGGACAAATTAAGACCGGTATGTGTTTGTTTTGTTTTTAGTCAAAGGGTGGGGCACATTCACATAATATAGTTGCTGTCTCACTGCACTGGATGTTTCAGTCATCATCAGTACAACACATTAACCACACAACTGTCACAGGGGTCTGAAGTCAAAGAGAAACATAACGCTGTGTGGGTTTGTGTTAGTCAAAGGGTGGGTGACACATTCACATAGAGTGGCCAGACCAGAGACATAGATATCCCTTCACATAGAGAGTGGCCAGACCAGAGACATAGATATCCCTTCACATAGAGAATGGCCAGAACAGAGACATAGATATCCATTCACACAGAGAATGGCCAGAACAGAGACATAGATATCCATTCACATAGAGAATGGCCAGAACAGAGACATAGATATCCATTCACATAGAGAATGGCCAGAACAGAGACATAGATATCCATTCACATAGAGAATGGCCAGAACAGAGACATAGATATCCATTCACATAGAGAATGGCCAGAACAGAGACATAGATATCCATTCACATAGAGAATGGCCAGAACAGAGACATAGATATCCATTCACATAGAGAATGGCCAGAACAGAGACATAGATATCCATTCACATAGAGAATGGCCAGAACAGAGACATAGATATCCATTCACATAGAGAATGGCCAGAACAGAGACATAGATATCCATTCACATAGAGAATGGCCAGAACAGAGACATAGATATCCATTCACATAGAGAATGGCCAGAACAGAGACATAGATATACATTCACATAGAGAATGGCCAGAACAGAGACATAGATATCCATTCACATAGAGTATGGCCAGAACAGAGACATAGATATCCATTCACATAGAGAATGGCCAGAACAGAGACATAGATATCCATTCACATAGAGAATGGCCAGAACAGAGACATAGATATACATTCACATAGAGAATGGCCAGAACAGAGACATAGATATACATTCACATAGAGAATGGCCAGACCAGAGACAGACATTCAGTGATCTTAACATCTGTCTATAGGACAGGACTAGGTCAACACTGTCAATGAATGGTTCTGGGTTTCCCAACCCAAGTCTTATCACTGCCTTAAGGACTTGGGCAAGTAACAGCTAGATACTACTGGTCTAAGGTCAGAGTTCAGGTGGGGTTCCATGCTTCAACAAAGGAGGGGTGCCCGACAACAATTGCAAAAATATTTTAAATACATTTTTTACGTTTAACCTTGAACTAGTTAACAACAAATTCTTATTGACAATGACGACCTACCCCAGACGACACTGGGCCAATTGCGCACCACCCTATGGGACTCCCAATCACAGCTAGATGTACAGTAATGCAGCCTAGATTTGAACCAGGGACTGCAGTGACACCTCTTGCACTGAAATGCAGTGCCCTAGACCACTGTGCCACTCGGGAGCCCAAATAAAGGGTATACCAAGGAACACTTACAGAGTGACATTTGACGATAACAGTACATTCCTCCCCTCTGTCTGTCTCTCTCTCTGACAGTAAACTGCCATCCTGGGTGAGTGTGTTTGTCCCCAGGGTCTTCTATGTGACAGAGAAGGCCTGGAACTTCTACCCTTACACCATCACAGGTCTGACAACACTATTCTATCCACCACATACACAGCCGTTTCACCTGCTACCAACCTGTTCTTTCTATAGGGTCAAGTCAACTGTTTCCTTGTATGCACTTAGATTTAAACCCAATCTGCCTTATCTAGACCCAATTTACTTTTAAACCTTGTTTGTTCCACATGTTTTGAAATGTGTGTATGGTGTGTCACTAATAATGTTCCTCTCTATCCGTATGGAACTTCTGCGGCGTGTGCTTCAGAGTACTCAGTAAGTATTCACACATCATATGCATGCAGTAGAGCTCATCCCTCTCCAAATATCTGTATACATAACATCTGTCTACTCCCTCCCTCCATCCATCCTTCATCTACTGTAGGTCTCCTTCCTTCCCAAGTTCAGCATCCGTATTGAGACCAGGTTTGAGAACAACAATGGTGACAACAATAATGTGAGTATGACTGAAGGAGAGAGAGAGAAGAGGGGGTGAGAGACTGAAAGAAGGGTGGGAGAGGGAGGGAGAGAAGAGGGGGTGAGAGACTGAAAGAAGGGTGGGATAGGGAGGGAGAGAAGAGGGGGTGAGAGACTGAAAGAAGGGTGGGAGAGGGAGGGAGAGAGAGAAGGGGAGGTGAGAGACTGAAAGGAGGGAGGGAGAGAAGAGGGGGTGAGAGACTGAAAGAAGGGTGGGAGAGGGAGGGAGAGGAGGGGGTGAGAGACTGAAAGAAGGGTGGGAGAGAGGGAGGGGGTGAGAGACTGAAAGAAGGGTGGGAGAGGGAGGGAGAGGGGAGGTGAGAGACTGAAAGAAGGGTGGGAGAGGGAGGGAGAGAAGAGGGGAGGTGAGAGACTGAAAGAAGGGTGGGAGAGGGAGGGAGAGAAGAGGGGGTGGGAGACTGAAAGAAGGATGGGAGAGGGAGGGAGAGAAGGGAGGGGGGGTGAGAGACTGAAGGAAGGGAGGGAGAGAAATTGCAATCTTCTCTGCAGTGTAAGGAGAATGCTCATCAAATTGATATGGCCATTATAAGGAAAGCAAGCAAAGGCCAGAATGCAATTGTGTCAGTCAGATCTATTAGCCATCCACTGTGTTTGTGTGAGAGGGAGAACGAAGGGTACATGCTTGTATTACAGGCTTGTTTCACCACCTTTTCTGGACTTGTCACGGAATTCTGACACACAAACACAATTCTGAGCTGGTTTGTCCCTACAGCGTGCCCCTGTCATTTTGGGATAGAAACCTGGGAACAAGACTGAACTTGTCAGGTTACATGTGTTAATTTTTAGCAGAAACACACGCACACACACATTAATGCTGTTAGTATTACAATGCACAACAACATAGAGGACATCTAACAGAACAGAAACAACAGTGACTTTTATCTCTCTTTCTTTGATAAGTGTCTTGTTCTTTCTCTCCTCTTTCACCCCCGCTCGTCCATCCTCGCCTGCTCCCTCTGCTTGTCTCCCTCTTCCTCTGTGATTTAGTGTGCTCCCTCTCTCTCTCCCTTACCCCTTCTCCCCACCTCTTTCTCTCTCCCCTAATCTCCCTGTCTCTCTCTCTCTGTCTGTGTGTGGTGTTTTGCTGTAGTGTAATGATTTGCTAGAAGACTGAGGGTGGAGTATTATGATGGGTGATACGTTGTGTGACCTCACTATTACATCTACTAGGCCCTGGCTCCAGTGTGTGTGTGTGTCAGTCTATTTCCTCATCTACTAGGCCCTGGCTCCAGTGTGTGTGTGTCAGTCTATTTCCTCATCTACTAGGCCCTGACTCCAGTGTGTGTGTGTGTCAGTCTATTTCTGAGTGACCTCCCCCTCTGCTCGGTTGCAGGTATTTGGAGACAGGCCCACCCCTGCAGAGAGTGTGAGCCACCTGGATATCCTCATTGATCCCATCCCTGACAAACACTACAAGGAGACAGAGGTACTAGCGTGTACACACACATTTCCTCCTCCTGACTTCCGCAGTTCCAGAAACTTCGGAAACAAAGATCAATCAGCAAGACACATAGCTGAAAACACACACACACTCACTATCTCACGCAGAGACAGAGGAAGATGTACTGTCGATAAACACAAACATAAATACACAGACACTTGTACAATCTATGCATCTTGGGCCACAGATGCCTATCATGTTGAATCATTCATAGATTATATGTGAGGCATTGAGCAACATCCTGCTCACACAGGCCTACACACACGCACACACACACTCCCACACCTACACACCTCCCCCTCTACACACCGGCCAGGGATTTAGCTCAGTCAGCAGGTAATGTGTACTTTGTCTCTGTAGGACCTGAGTCGCTGGGTGTCTGAGAAGATGGGCCGAGGCCCCCTGGTGGAAGGGTGGCGTAAGGACAGCACCCCCATCATGTGCTCCTATAAGAGGGTGCAGTGCAGTTTCGAAGTCTACGGCTTCCAGGGAAAGACTGAGGACTTCATACACAGGGTGAGAGGAAACTATATTTACCATCATGCATCAGGTTGAGAACCTGATAAAGACCTATTGGTCAAAATGTTGTTTAAGGAAACACATTTGACAGCATAGATTGCGTGTGGGAAATCTTTTCTTTTTGCTCAACATATACACTGATCTCTAGCAGCACCTGCTGAAAGCCTTTGGATGTGTTTCTTTGGATGTGTTTCTTTAAGAAATGTATTTTCTCTGGTGTGTATGATCTGACAGAACATCCAGGACATCCTACTGGTGGGGCACAGACAGGCTGTGGCCTGGACAGACGAATGGCATGGTCAGTAGAGGACATGGTTATAATGCCTTATAACATATAGCGCATGATTATAATAGGACATGGTTGTAATGCATTATATTATAGAACATGTTTATAATGCACTATATTATAGAACATGGTTGTAATGCATCAAAGTATAGGACATGATTATAACAGGGCATGGTTATAATGCTTCATAACATATAGAACATGTTTATAATATGACATGGTATAATGATTTATAACATAGGACATGATTATAATAGGGCATGGTTATAATGCTTCATAGCATGCAGAAAGAACATGTTTATAATAGGACATAGTTATGTTTTATAACATACAGGACATGATTATTTGCCTGCAACTGCTCTTAAATGCAAGTAAAAATAAATGCAACCAATCGCTGCCCACCCATCCAGCATCACTACTCTGGACGGTTCTGACTTAGAATATGTGGACAACTGCAAATACCTAGGTGTCTTGTTAGACTGTAAACTCTCCTTCCAATCTCACATTAAGCATCTCCAATCCAAAATTAAATCTAGAATCGGCTTCCTATTTCGTAACAAAGCCTCCTTCACTCATGCTGCCAAACATACCCTCGTTAAAACTGACCATCCTTGCGTTCCTCGACTTCGGCGATGTCATTTACAAAATAGCCTCCAACACTCTACTCAACAAATTGGATGCAGTCTATCACAGTGCCATCCGTTTTGTCACCAAAGGCCCATATACTACCCACCATTGCGACCTGTATGCTCTCATTGGCTGGCCCTCACTTCATACTCATCCACAAACCCACTGGCTCCAGGTCATCTACAAGTCTCTGCTAGATAAAGCCCCGCCTTATCTCAGCTCACTGGTCACCACAGCAGCACCCACCCGTAGCACGCGCTCCAGCAGGTACATCTCACTAGTCACCCCCAAAGCCAATTCCTCCTTTGGCCGCCTCTCCTTCCAGTTATCTGCTGCCAATGACTGGAACGAACTGCAAGAATCACTGAAGCTGGAGACTCACATCTCCCTCACTAACTTTAAGCACCAGCTGTCAGAGCAGCTTACAGATCACTGCACCTGTACATAGCCCATCTGTAATATAGCCCATCTGTAATATAGCCCATGCAACTACCTCATCCCCATAATGTATTTACTTCACTTGCTCCTTTGCACCCCAGTATCTCTACCTACACATTCATCTTCTGCCAATCTACCATTCCAGTGTTTAATTGCTATATTGTAATTACTTCGCCACCATGGCCTATTTATTGCCTTACCTCCCTTATCTTACCTCATTTGCACACACTGTATATAGCCTTTTTTCTACTGTATTATTGACTGTATGTTTGTTTATCCCATGTGTAACTCTGTGTTGTATGTGTCGAACTGCTTTGCTTTATTCTTGGCCAGGTCGCAGTTGTAAATGAGAACTTGTTCTCAACTAGCCTACCTGGTTAAATAAAGGTGAATTAAAAAAATTATAGTAGAACATGGGTAATATGCCTTATAACATGTAGGACATGATGATGATAATAATGGGACATGGTTATAATGTATTATGATGTACATGTTACATGGTTATAATGCATTATGATACACATGTGACATGGTTATAATGCATTATGATACACACGTGACATGGTTATAATGCATTATGATACACACGTTACATAGATATAATAATGTATTATTATCTCATCAGACTGTGCTTTTCCCTACAGGGATGAGTTTGGAGGATGTGAGAGAGTATGAGCGACAGATACAGGAACAGACCAACAGCAAACTCAAATCAACCCAGAACAACAACACAGGTGACAATTAGAGCTGGGACCATAAACGGAAAATGATTGACACCGATCACTTATCCAAGGCATTTTTCTGATATCATTGATTATGATAAGTACTCTAGAGAAATGTGAAGTTTGAAATTAAATGCGTTTGCAAATATGGGTGATTGTTAATTGGATAATTGATGGCTTCAACCACAACTAGTATTTTAAAGGATAATAATAAAAACTGTGCAGTTCACATTAATGTTAGAAACTTATCGTTCTATTTATCATTATTGTATCTGTACAGGCAATTTATCGCTATGGGCTTTGTGTCCATATCACCCAGCTGTAGTAACTACTAGTCTACTACTGTACTATTCTATATTGTATTTTAACAGTGAAGGAGAGAGAGGAGAAAAGGGGCGGTGGGGTAAGAGAGAGAGAGAGACAGAAGGTAAAGTGGAGAGAAAGGAGAGTGATAGAAGGAAGAGTGGATGGAAGAGGGAGCATAGGGGAACTTTTGAGAAAGTAGGGGGGAGGGAGAAAGCGCAAGGATGGGTGAAAAGTGAGAGAGGGGGAGGGGAAGAAGGGAAGAGCATGCAGAGGAGGAGAGGTGGCGAGAAAGACAGAAAGATCATTGAGAGAACAAGAGGGAAGAGAGAGGGAATAAGCAAAATGGGTATTTCACAGAAAGGAAGCTCAGTGAGAGCAGAGGAGAGTGAGCACAACATTGCCTGGAGACTCAAACTGAATTCCTCCACTGCTCTATGTTAGCTACATACTTCAGTCTGAGACTGCAATAATTGAAATTAGTTTGTGGTGATGTTTAAATGAGGGATGTTTTTACAAAACAGCCCTCATTACAAGTAATCAGCGATTGGATAGTCTATAACCAATCAGAGTATCAAAGCCAATGACGAATTTAAATCTAAACCCTGATTTACCCACCTGTTTTCTGGCTCTGGCCCAACCCATCGGTTTCTGGGACCAATCAGAACTGTTAGAATATGTTTGCGTTCTAGAAATCGTCAGGTAGGTACTCAGATCCAGAATAATTGCAGAGAAGAAACTAATGTCCGTGGGCGGGGCATATCGTTTGGCTGGAACAAGGAGTTTGGGTAGCTATTGCAGCACTTACTGCAAATGTCAGCCCTAGTGTGTGTGTGTGTGGTCCCTCTGCCCCCTGCTGGTGAGTCATGAGAAGTTCGGACGGTTGTTGCTGCTGAATGATATCAAGGGCAGCAGCCACAGTATGGCCCGTAGAATGTGTGTGTGGTATGCGAGACATGAGGCTGAAATGGATTTGCAGTCATTGCTCACTCTCTCTGCTGCAGCTCGCTGCGCTGTCCTGACCACCTACAGGCCAGAACATGCTACTGCAGGCGCCGAGCAGATTTTACCCAAAAACATTTCATGCCATTCATCTCTTTTTGAAAAAAAAGTGTATTTGAATTTTTATTATGGGTGTGTGAACTGTGAAGGGATGTGTATTTGAATAATTTAACCACTAAACTTCTTCTTCCCCCTTCATTCCCCCTGCCTCTCTCATCTGCAGCAGCCCCTCGTCCGGCATACTCGCGCTCTATGTCCGTCACAGATGAGCGCTCTCTGAAGAAGATGGGAGTGAAGACTATGGCCATGTCAGACCCCTCCACCTCCACACTGCCTCATAGCACTGTCCGCCTTAACTCCACCCCCGAGTAACACACACACGTTCATACTGATGCATCAGTTCCTGCCTGCTTAAACCCCTCTGTGACAGTAACTACACTGCATCAGTTCCTGCCTGCTTAAACCCCTCTGTGACAGTAACTACACTGCATCAGTTCCTGCCTGCTTAAACCCCTCTGTGACAGTAACTACACTGCATCAGTTCCTGCCTGCTTAAACCCCTCTGTGACAGTAACTACACTGCATCAGTTCCTGCCTGCTTAAACCCCTCTGTGACAGTAACTACACTGCATCAGTTCCTGCCTGCTTAAACCCCTCTGTGACAGTAACTACACTGCAGCAGTTCCTTTTTGTTTTACAGCCATCCACCACAGACACATTTAACCAGTAAAGCTACACTGTCCACAGAAGCAGCACTTAGACCACTCAGGTCCTACCCCTTTCTCCAGCTGTAACTATATAACCCAACCCCCTGTCCTACCCCTTTCTCCAGCTGTAACTATATAACCCAATCCCCTGTCCTACCCCTTTCTCCAGCTGTAACTATATAACCCAACCCCTGCCCTACCCCTTTCTCCAGCTGTAACTATATAACCCAACCCCTGTCCTACCCCTTTCTCCAGCTGTAACTATATAACCCAATCCCCCTGTCCTACCCCTTTCTCCAGCTGTAACTATATAACCCAACCCCTGTCCTACCCCTTTCTCCAGCTGTAACTATATAACCCAACCCCTGTCCTACCCCTTTCTCCAGCTGTAACTATATAACCCAATCCCCCTGTCCTACCCCTTTCTCCAGCTGTAACTATATAACCCAATCCCCCTGTCCTACCCCTTTCTCCAGCTGTAACTATATAACCCAATCCCCTGCCCTACCCCTTTCTCCAGCTGTAACTATATAACCCAATCCCCCTGTCCTACCCCTTTCTCCAGCTGTAACTATATAACCCAATCCCCCTGTCCTACCCCTTTCTCCAGCTGTAACTATATAACCCAATCCCCCTGCCCTACCCCTTTCTCCAGCTGTAACTATATAACCCAACCCCCTGTCCTACCCCTTTCTCCAGCTGTAACTATATAACCCAATCCCCTGCCCTACCCCTTTCTCCAGCTGTAACTATATAACCCAATCCCCCTGTCCTACCCCTTTCTCCAGCTGTAACTATATAACCCAATCCCCCTGTCCTACCCCTTTCTCCAGCTGTAACTATATAACCCAATCCCCCTGCCCTACCCCTTTCTCCAGCTGTAACTATATAACCCAATCCCCCTGCCCTACCCCTTTCTCCAGCTGTAACTATATAACCCAATCCCCTGCCCTACCCCTTTCTCCAGCTGTAACTATATAACCCAATCCCCATACCCTACCATTTTCTCCAGCTGTAACTATATAACCCAATCCCCCTGTCCTACCCCTTTCTCCAGCTGTAACTATATAACCCAATCCCCCTGTCCTACCCCTTTCTCCAGCTGTAACTATATAACCCAATCCCCTGTCCTACCCCTTTCTCCAGCTGTAACTATATAACCCAATCCCCCTGTCCTACCCCTTTCTCCAGCTGTAACTATATAACCCAATCCCCCTGTCCTACCCCTTTCTCCAGCTGTAACTATATAACCCAATCCCCTGTTATTGAGTTTGTATCCCAATATTACACTTTATATACATGAAAGTAGACCGAAATATTACAAACTGTTTGACATAGAAACACCAATTTTCGGCAGGTAAAAAAAAATCATGAAATGATGAATAACATTCCACCCATGAGGCCTCTAGGTAATTTGACTGCAGGAAAAGGCTACTAGAGTGGATATAATGGTAGGGGAGTGCCGTGGATCCACAGAGCCCCCCACCCCATCCCATTGGTCAGACTGGGGTTATTGATCCGGTGTATCGAGGCGCTGTATTGGCTGCTTGATCGTTCTGCTCCATGCAGCAAATGGTTGAAACAGGGCTAACCTTCACTGATGAGTCAATAGGATGGCTGTAAACATGATTAACTTCTGATCTTTGGTAATGGCTGCAACATGACCTCTGTACAGGCTGGGGAATAATCTGACATACAGGATGAATATCATTTATAACTAGCTTTATATTGACACATTATACATATACTGTATATTTGGCTGTTTAGTCTATTGTAATGGAAGTCCATTGTCAGCTATGTACCTCTTGTATGAATGAATAAAAGCCTTTATCTCCTGTATATCTTAAGATCATTAGTCATGATAAAGTGACTGCAGGAGATAAGTGAAACAATAGAGCAACAGAGCTTATTATTCTAGACCATGTTAACCTTGTGTTACCCTGCTAGTGAGAGAGTAATAGTTCACAACTAGTTGACAGGGAATGTGATGTAGGGCTTACTCAGTGCACTGCGTAGGGCTTACTCAGTGCACTGCGTAGGGCTTACTCAGTGCACTGCGTAGGGCTTACTCAGTGCACTGCGTAGGGCTTACTCAGTGCACTGCGTAGGGCTTACTCAGTGCACTGCGTAGGGCTTACTCAGTGCACTGCGTAGGGCTTACTCAGTGCACTGCGTAGGGCTTACTCGGTGCACTGCGTAGGGCTTACTCGGTGCACTGCGTAGGGCTTACTCGGTGCACTGCGTAGGGCTTACTCGGTGCACTGCGTAGGGCTTACTCGGTGCACTGCGTAGGGCTTACTCGGTGCACTGCGTAGGGCTTACTCGGTGCCCTGCGTAGGGCTTACTCGGTGCCCTGCATAGAGCTTACTCAGTGCATTGTGGGACAGGAGGTTTGATAAATTACACTGTTGAGTGTGTGTTTGAGCCTGTCATGAGGGAATGTGAATTACAACAGATGACTAGTTGAGACAATGGGACAATACAGTAGGGGAAGGAGAGATGGAGAGATAAAGGAGAGGGGGGAGAAAGAAAGAAGCAGACACAGACAGAAGTGTTGACACGTGCTGCAGTGGGACCTGAAGACTGTAGGTTATACTATAAGAACATTCTCTCTTTTCCTCTTTCGCTCTCTCTCTCCCCTTTTTGCTTTACTACCCCTTTCCCTGCCCCTCTCTATTCCTGCACTCCTTTCCTCAGGAGGGCCTCTCTGTTCCTGCACTCCTTTCCTCAGGAGGGCCTCTCTGTTCCTGCACTCCTTTCCTCAGGAGGGCCTCTCTGTTCCTGCACTCCTTTCCTCAGGAGGGCCTCCCTCTGTTCCTGCACTCCTTTCCTCAGGAGGGCCTCTCTGTTCCTGCACTCCTTTCCTCAGGAGGGCCTCTCTGTTCCTGCACTCCTTTCCTCAGGAGGGCCTCCCTCTGTTCCTGCACTCCTTTCCTCAGGAGGGCCTCTCTGTTCCTGCACTCCTTTCCTCAGGAGGGCCTCCCTCTGTTCCTGCACTCCTTTCCTCAGGAGGGCCTCTCTGTTCCTGCACTCCTTTCCTCAGGAGGGCCTCTCTGTTCCTGCACTCCTTTCCTCAGGAGGGCCTCCCTCTGTTCCTGCACTCCTTTCCTCAGGAGGGCCTCTCTGTTCCTGCACTCCTTTCCTCAGGAGGGCCTCCCTCTGTTCCTGCACTCCTTTCCTCAGGAGGGCCTCTCTGTTCCTGCACTCCTTTCCTCAGGAGGGCCTCTCTGTTCCTGCACTCCTTTCCTCAGGAGGGCCTCCCTCTGTTCCTGCACTCCTTTCCTCAGGAGGGCCTCTCTGTTCCTGCACTCCTTTCCTCAGGAGGGCCTCCCTCTGTTCCTGCACTCCTTTCCTCAGGAGGGCCTCTCTGTTCCTGCACTCCTTTCCTCAGGAGGGCCTCTCTGTTCCTGCACTCCTTTCCTCAGGAGGGCCTCCCTCTGTTCCTGCACTCCTTTCCTCAGGAGGGCCTCTCTGTTCCTGCACTCCTTTCCTCAGGAGGGCCTCCCTCTGTTCCTGCACTCCTTTCCTCAGGAGGGCCTCTCTGTTCCTGCACTCCTTTCCTCAGGAGGGCCTCCTCTGTTCCTGCACTCCTTTCCTCAGGAGGGCCTCTCTGTTCCTGCACTCCTTTCCTCAGGAGGGCCTCCCTCTGTTCCTGCACTCCTTTCCTCAGGAGGGCCTCCCTCTGTTCCTGCACTCCTTTCCTCAGGAGGGCCTCCCTCTGTTCCTGCACTCCTTTCCTCAGGAGGGCCTCTCTGTTCCTGCACTCCTTTCCGCAGGAGGGCCTCTCTGTTCCTGCACTCCTTTCCTCAGGAGGGCCTCTCTGTTCCTGCACTCCTTTCCTCAGGAGGGCCTCTCTGTTCCTGCACTCCTTTCCTCAGGAGGGCCTCTCTGTTCCTGCACTCCTTTCCTCAGGAGGGCCTCCACAGAAGATGTACTGTGTTCATTATATAGAAATGTTCCCCCTGGTAGATGCTTATAGATCCTGAACATGTAGTACTGAATCTTACTGTTCTGTTCTACTGCTGCGTTGCTCTAGAGAGAGAAAGAGCAAGAGGAGAGAGAAGGAGAGGGGAGAAAGAAAGAGGAGAGAGAGGGAGAGGGGAGAAAGAAAGAGGAGAGAGAAGGAGAGGGGAGAAAGAAAGAGGAGAGAGGGAGAGGGGAGAAAGAAAGAGGAGAGAGAGGGAGAGGGGAGAAAGAAAGAGGAGAGAGAGGGAGAGGGGAGAAAGAAAGAGGAGAGAGGGAGAGGGGAGAAAGAAAGAGGAGAGAGGGAGAGGGGAGAAAGAAAGAGGAGAGAGAGGGAGAGGGGAGAAAGAAAGAGGAGAGAGAGGGAGAGGGGAGAAAGAAAGAGGAGAGAGAGGGAGAGGGGAGAAAGAAAGAGGAGAGAGAGGGAGAGGGGAGAAAGAAAGAGGAGAGAGGGAGAGGGGAGAAAGAAAGAGGAGAGAGAGGGGAGAAAGAAAGAGGAGGGAGAGGGGAGAAAGAAAGAGAGAGAGAGGGAGAGGGGAGAAAGAAAGAGGAGAGAGAGGGAGAGGGGAGAAAGAAAGAGGAGAGAGAGGGAGGGGGAGAAAGAAAGAGGAGAGAGAGGGAGAGGGGAGAAAGAAAGAGGAGAGAGAGGGAGAGGGGAGAAAGAAAGAGGAGAGAGAGGGAGAGGGAGAAAGAAAGAGGAGAGAGAGGGAGAGGGGAGAAAGAAAGAGGAGAGAGAGAGGGAGAGGGGAGAAAGAAAGAGGAGAGAGAGGGAGAGGGGAGAAAGAAAGAGGAGAGAGAGGGAGAGGGGAGAAAGAAAGAGGAGAGAGAGGGAGAGGGAGAAAGAAAGAGGAGAGAGAGGGAGAGGGGAGAAAGAAAGAGGAGAGAGAGGGAGAGGGAGAAAGAAAGAGGAGAGAGAGGGAGAGGGAGAAAGAAAGAGGAGAGAGAGGGAGAGGGGAGAAAGAAAGAGGAGAGAGAGGGAGAGGGGAGAAAGAAAGAGGAGAGAGAGGGAGAGGGGAGAAAGAAAGAGGAGAGAGAGGGAGAGGGGAGAAAAGAAAGAAAGAGGAGAGAAGGAGAGGGGAGAAAGAAAGAAAGAAAGAGGAGAGAGGGAGAGGGGAGAAAGAAAGAGGAGAGAGAGGGAGAGGGGAGAAAGAAAGAGGAGAGAGAAGGAGAGGGGAGAAAGAAAGAGGAGAGAGAAGGAGAGGGGAGAAAGAAAGAGGAGAGAGAGGGAGGGAGAAAGAAAGAGGAGAGAGAGAGGGGAGAAAGAGGAGAGAGAGGGAGAGGGGAGAAAGAAAGAGGAGAGAGAGGGAGAGGGGAGAAAGCGAAAGAAAGAGGAGAGAGGGAGAGGGGAGAAAGCGAAAGAAAGAGGAGAGAGGGAGAGGGGAGAAAGCGAAAGAAAGAGGAGAGAGGGAGAGGGGAGAAAGAAAGAAAGAGGAGAGAGGGAGAGGGGAGAAAGAAAGAGGAGAGAGAGGGAGAGGGGAGAAAGAAAGAGGAGAGAGAGGGAGAGGGGAGAAAGAAAGAGGAGAGAGAGGGAGAGGGGAGAAAGAAAGAGGAGAGAGGGAGAGGGGAGAAAGAAAGAGGAGAGAGAGGGAGAGGGGAGAAAGAAAGAGGAGAGAGAGGGAGAGGGGAGAAAGAAAGAGGAGAGAGAGGGGAGAAAGAAAGAGGAGAGAGAGGGAGAGGGGAGAAAGAAAGAGGAGAGAGAGGGAGAGGGGAGAAAGAAAGAAAGAGGAGAGAGGGAGAGGGGAGAAAGCGAAAGAAAGAGGAGAGAGGGAGAGGGAGAAAGAGGAAAGAAAGAGGAGAGAGGGAGAGGGGAGAAAGAGAAAGAAAGAGGAGAGAGGGAGAGGGGAGAAAGAAAGAGAGAGAGAGGGAGAGGGGGAGAAAGAAAGAGAGAGAGAGGGAGAGGGGAGAAAGAAAGAGGAGAGAGAGGGAGAGGGGAGAAAGAAAGAGGAGAGAGGGAGAGGGGAGAAAGAAAGAGGAGAGAGAGGGAGAGGGGAGAAAGAAAGAGGAGAGAGAGGGAGAGGGGAGAAAGAAAGAGGAGAGAGAGGAGAGGGGAGAAAGAAAGAGAGAGAGAGGGAGGGGAGAAAGAAAGAGGAGAGAGAGGGAGGGGAGAAAGAAAGAGGAGAGAGGGAGAGGGAGAAAGAAAGAAAGAGGAGAGAAGGAGAGGGGAGAAAGCGAAAGAAAGAGGAGAGAGGGAGAGGGGAGAAAGAAAGAGGAGAGAGGGAGAGGGGAGAAAGAAGGAGGAGAGAGGGAGAGGGGAGAAAGAAAGAGGAGAGAGGGAGAGGGGAGAAAGAAAGAGGAGAGAGGGAGAGGGGAGAAAGAAAGAAAGAGGAGAGAAGGAGAGGGGAGAAAGCGAAAGAAAGAGGAGAGAAGGAGAGGGGAGAAAGCGAAAGAAAGAGGAGAGAGGGAGAGGGGAGAAAGAAAGAGGAGAGAGAGGGAGAGGGGAGAAAGAAAGAGGAGAGAGAAGGAGAGGGGAGAAAGAAAGAGGAGAGAGAGGGAGAGGGGAGAAAGAAAGAGGAGAGAGAGGGAGAGGGGAGAAAGAAAGAGGAGAGAGAGGGAGAGGGGAGAAAGCGAAAGAAAGAGGAGAGAGGGAGAGGGGAGAAAAGAAAGAAAGAGGAGAGAGGGAGAGGGGAGAAAGCGAAAGAAAGAGGAGAGAAGGAGAGGGGAGAAAGAAAGAAAGAGGAGAGAGGGAGAGGGGAGAAAGCGAAAGAAAGAGGAGAGAAGGAGAGGGAGAGAAAGAAAGAGGAGAGAGGGAGAGGGGAGAAAGAAAGAGGAGAGAGAGGGAGAGGGGAGAAAAAAGAGGAGAGAGAAGGAGAGGGGAGAAAGAAAGAGGAGAGAGAGAGGGGAGAGGAGAGAAAGAAAGAGAAGAGAGAGAGAGGGAGAGGGGAGAAAGAAAGAGGAGAGAGAGGGAGAGGGGAGAAAGCGAAAGAAAGAGGAGAGAGGGAGAGGGGAGAAAGCGAAAGAAAGAGGAGAGAAGGAGAGGGGAGAAAGCGAAAGAAAGAGAGAGAGAAGGAGAGGGGAGAAAGCGAAAGAAAGAGGAGAGAGGGAGAGGGGAGAAAGAAAGAGGAGAGAGAGGGAGAGGGGAGAAAGAAAGAGGAGAGAGAAGGAGGGGAGAAAGAAAGAGGAGAGAGAGGGAGAGGGGGGAGAGAAGAAAGAGGAGAGAGAGGGAGAGGGGAGAAAGCGAAAGAAAGAGGAGAGAGGGAGAGGGAGAAAGCGAAAGAAAGAGGAGAGAAGGAGAGGGGAGAAAGCGAAAGAAAGAGGAGAGAGGGAGAGGGGAGAAAGAAAGAGGAGAGAGAGGGAGAGGGGAGAAAGAAAGAGGAGAGAGAAGGAGAGGGGAGAAAGAAAGAGGAGAGAGAGGGAGAGGGGAGAAAGAGGAGAGAGAAGGAGAGGGGAGAAAGCGAAAGAAAGAGGAGAGCGAGAGAATGTAAAAAGGAGCCAAATGGGAGCAGGAAACATTGAAGAGGGATTAAAAACGTAAGAGAAAAAGACTGACACCCTCCCCTTCATCTATATACAGTTGAAGTCAGAAGTTTACATACATTTAGCCAAATACATTTCAATTCAATTTTTCACAATTCCTGACATTTAATCCTAGTAAAAAGTCCCTGTCTTAGGTCAGTTAGGATCACCACTTTTATTTTAAGAATGTGAAATGTCAGAATAATAGTGTAGAGAGTGATTCATTTCAGCTTTTATTTGTTTCATCACATTCCCAGTGGGTCAGAAGTTTACATACACTCAATTAGTATTTGTTAGGGTTGCATTTAAATTGTTTAACTTGGGTCAAACGTTTCGGGTAGCCTTCCACAAGCTTCCCACAATAAGTTGGGTGAATTGGGGCCCATTACTCCTGACAGAGCTGGTGTAACTGAGTCAGGTTTCTAGGCCTCCTTGCTCGCACACACTTTTTCAGTTCTGCCCACAAATTTTCTATAGGATTGAGGTCAGGGCTTTGTTATAGCCACTCCAATACCTTGACTTTGTTGTCCTTAAGCCATTTTGCCACAACATTGGAAGTATGCTTGGGGGTTATTGTCCATTTGGAAGACCCATTTGTGACCAAGCTTTAACTTCCTGACGGATGTCTTGAGATGTTGCCTCAATATATCAACATCATTTTCCTTCCTCATGACACCATCTATTTTGTGAAGTGCATCAGTCCCTTCTGCAGCAAAGCACCCCCACAACATGATGCTGCCACCCTCATGCTTCACGGTTTGGATGGTGTTCTTCGGCTTGCAAACCTCCCCCCTTTTCCTCCAAACATAATGATGGTCATTATGGCCAAACAGTTCTATTTATGTTTCATCAGACCAGAGGACATTTCTCCAAAAAGTATGATCTTTGTCCCCATGTGCATTTGCAAACCGTAGTCTGTCTTTTTTATGGCGGTTTTGGAGCAGTGGCTTCTTCCTTGCTGAGTGGCCTTTCAGGTTATGTTGATATAGGACTCATTTTACTGTGGATATATATACTTTTGTACCTGTTTCCTCCAGCATCTTCACAAGGTCCTTTGCTGTTGTTCTGGGATTGATTTGCACTTTTTTCGCACCAAAGTACGTTCATCTCTAGGAGACAGAACGCATCTCCTTCCTGAGCGGTAAGACGGCTGCGTGGTCCCATTGTTTATTTTGCATACTATTGTTTGTACAGATGAATGTGGTACCTTCAGGCATTTGGAAATTGCTCCCAAGGATGAACCAGACTTGTGGAGGTCTACAATTTTTTTCTGAGGTCTTGGCTGATTTCTTTTGATTTTCTCTTGATGTCAAGCAAAGAGGCACTGAGTTGGAAGGTGGGCCTTGAAATACATCCACAGGTACACCTCCAATAGGCTAATTGACATCATTTGAGTCAATCAGAAGCTTCTAAAGCCATGACATCATTTTCTGGAATTTTCCAAGCTATTCAAGCTATTCGTACTTAGTGTATGTACACTTCTGACCCACTGGAATTGTGATGCAGTGAATTATGAGTGAAATAATCTGTCTGTAAACAATTGTTGGAAAAATTACTTGTAATGCACAAAGTATATGTCCTAACTGACTTGCCAAAACTATAGTTTGTTAAAACTTCTTTGGGACAGTGGGCAGCATTTTCACTTTTGGATGAATAGCATGCCCAGAGTGAACTGCCTCCTACTCAGTCCCAGATGCTAATATATGCATATTATTATTAGTATTGGATAGAAGACACTGACGTTTCTAAAACTGTTTGATGTCTGTGAGTATAACAGAACTCGTATGGCAGGCAAAAACCTGAGAAAAAATCCCAACAGGAAGTGGGAAATCTGAGGTTTGTATGGCTATGGCTTCCACTAGATGTCAACTGTCTTTAGAAACTTGAATGAGGCTTCTACTGTGAAGTGGGACTTGATGAGAGCTCTTTGAGTCAGTTGTCTGGCAGAGTGTCACAGCCTCATGACGAGCGGTCACAAGAGATTTAGCTCTCGTTCCATGGCTTTTCTACAGAATGGAATTCTCCGGCTGGAACATTATTGAACTTTTATGATAAAAACATCCTATAGATTGATTCTATACTTAGTTTGACAAGTTTCTTCGACCTGTAATATAACTTTTTGAACGTTTCGTCCGACTGGACCAGATCGCTTTAATGGATTTGTTTACCAAACGCCCTAACAAAATAAGCTATTGGACATAACTGGACATAAATGATGGACATTATCGAGCAAAACAAGCATTTATTGTGGAACTGCGATTCCTGGGAGTGCATTCTGATGAAGGTCATCAAAGGTAAGTGAATATATATAATGCTATTTATGAATAATGTTGACTACTCAACATGACGGATATTTCTCTGGCTGGTTTGGGCTTTGAGCGCCGTTCTCAGATTACGGAAAAAGCATAATGTTTTTTTTAAATCTGACACAGCGGTTGCATTAAGGAGAAGTGTATCTAAAGTTCCATGCATAACACTAGAATTTTCATCGACATTTATAATGAGTATTTCTGTGTATTCATGTGGCTCTCTGCACAATCACCGCATGTTTTAGAACTACTGAACATAACGCGCCAATGTAAAATTAGATATTTTGATATAAATATGCACTTTATCGAACAAAACATACATGTATTATGTAACATGAAGTCCTATTGTCACGCCCTGGTCTTAGTATTTTGTGTTTTCTATATTTATTTGGTCAGGCCAGGGTGTGACATGGGTTTATTTTGTGTTGTGTTTATGTATGGGGGTTTTTCGTAGGTTTTGGGATTGTGGCTTAGTGGGGTGTTCTAGCAAAGTCTATCGTTGCCTGAGGCGGTTCTCAATCAGAGGCAGGTGATTCTCGTTGTCTCTGATTGGGAACCATATTTAGGCAGCCATATTCTTTGAGTGTTTCGTGGGTGATTGTTCCTGTCTTTGTGTTAGTTGTCACCAGATAGGCTGTATAAGTTTTCACGTTCCGTTTGTTGTTTTTGTATTTGTATTGTTCGTTTTCATTGTATTAAAGATGTATCATATTAACCACGCTGCATTTTGGTCCGACTCTCTTTCGACAGAAGAAAACCGTAACACCTATGTGTGTCATCTGATGAAGATCATCAAAGGTTAGTGATTTATTTTATCTCTTTGTGCTTTTCGTGACTCCTCTCTTTGGCTAGGTTTTTCTGTGGCTTGGTGGTGACCTAACATAATCATTTGTGGAGCTTTCACTGTAAAGCTTTTTTGAAATCAGACACTGTAGCTGGATTAAGGAGAATTTGATCTTTAAAATGGTGCCTAATACTTGTATGTTTGAGAAATTAGATTTATGAGATTTCTGTTGATTTGTATTTGGTGCCCTGCAATTTCATTGGCTGTTGGCGATTTCACAGATGTTGGCTGTCCGCTAGCGGAACCCCAGTCCTAGGCAGGTTAACAAGAAATTTGTGGAGTGGTTGAAAAACGAGTTTGAATGACTCCAACCTAAGTGTATGTAAACTTCCGACTTCAACTGTACCTCTCTGGCCTAACCCCATGATGTACCAGCTTTACTGAACACAAAGATACACACTACACTCTGTGGCTCTGTAATGCAAACGCCCTATTCATGTCTACACACCAGGGTCACAACACTGATTCATAAAGGCCTGTGCATGCGTGTGTGTGTAGGTGTGTGTGTGTGCGCTACCCATTCTTCCTGGTTTCTGTCTGGGCTATGAGTCAACAGCCAGCCTGCACCCTAAGCATGTTATTCATTCTGGTGTCAGCATTACTGGCATTAGGCCTCTCAATCATGTAAATAGCTCTAAATCCACTGTGAATTAAACTCCACTGTGGGGAACACAATTGTTAACCTCTGCCCAGGAGTAACTGGAGTGGACTTTATCTGTGGACAGGCAGACTTTTACATACATACAGTATCCCTGATAACTAATTGTACCAATTAAGGGGCTGAATATGGCTTGCAATGGGAATCTGCATCCATCCTTCCCCTGTGGAATAGACTTAAAGACCGCTGGCACTACACGTTAATCGTTTCCATTGAAAACGGTTGAGGACCGCCTCTTTCTGTACAGTTACCCGCCCGCAGTCAGTTAACGAGGTATTAATGCCGACCTGTTTAATGCTGTGAAATCCTGCAGCAAATGATTCCAGCGACGCTATTCTGGTAATGCTGGAATGAATTACTTGGGTAACAGAAAATTCAAGGATAATTGCTAAATTGTTGTGGTTTTGTGTTAGACACTCTACATAAACACACACAGAAAAGCAAGAAGAAAAAGGGAAACCCACCCCCTCACACACACCCAAATCTCTCTCTCTGTCTCTTTTACACTAATAAACAAACTCATAGAGACACAGAGAAAAAGCAAGATGGCCCAGGATATGGGCAGACATTCATTGAAATTCATGCTTTAAATATCTTAATCAGCAGGCTCATGAAGCCTCCCTGTTTTAATTGCCCCACCATGCCTATTAATTACACAACAACCATAGCAGAGAGCCGCCATATGTTTGTTCATGTGAGAGAATAGATTAGAATAGAGTGTGATGAATACATTAGAATACAATGGGCTTTGATCTGCAAAATGTGGAATTACATTTCCCGCTGCCACGGCCATAGAAGTGGTGGTATGTACCTCCCTGTAAGGACCTACACAGAGAGAGGCCATAGAAGTGGTGGTATGTACCTCCCTGTACACAGAGAGAGGACAAGGACCTACACAGAGAGAGGACATAGAAGTGGTGGTATGTACCTCCCTGTAAGGACCTACACAGAGGACATAGAGGACATAGAAGTGGTGGTATGTAAGGACCTCCCTGTAAGGACCTACACAGAGAGAGGACATAGGAGTGGTGGTATGTACCTCCCTGTAAGGACCTACACAGAGAGAGGACATAGAAGTGGTGGTATGTACCTCCCTGTAAGGACCTACACAGAGAGAGGACATAGAAGTGGTGGTATGTACCTCCCTGTAAGGACCTACACAGAGAGAGGACATAGAAGTGGTGGTATGTACCTCCCTGTAAGGACCTACACAGAGAGAGGACATAGAAGTGGTGGTATGTACCTCCCTGTAAGGACCTACACAGAGAGAGGACATAGAAGTGGTGGTATGTACCTCCCTGTAAGGACCTACACTGCTTAAGCCAGTACAAGTCCAGGCTGGTCTGAAGTTTGCTAGAGAGCATTTGGATGATCCAGAAGAAGATTGGGAGAATGTCATATGGTCAGATGAAACCAAAATATAACTTTTTGGTAAAAACTCAACTCGTCGTGTTTGGAGGACAAAGAATGCTGAGTTGCATCCAAAGAACACCATACCTACTGTGAAGCATGGGGGTGGAAACATCATGCATTGGGGCTGTTTTTTTTGTGAAAACCTCCTTCCATCAGCAAGGGCATTGAAGATGAAACGTGGCTGGGTCTTTCAGCATGACAATGATCAAAAAACACACCGCCCCGGGCAACGAAGAGGTGGCTTTGTAAGAAGCATTTCAAGGTCCTGGAGTGGCCTAGCCAGTCTCCAGATCTCAACCCCATAGAAAATCTTTGGAGGGAGTTGAAAGTCCATGTTGCCCAGCAACAGCCCCAAAACATCACTGCTCTAGAGGAGATCTGCATGGAGGAATGGGCCAAAATACCAGCAACAGTGTGTGAAAACCTTGTGAAGACTAACAGAAAATGTTTGACCTCTGTCATTGCCAACAAAGGGTATATAACAAAGTATTGAGATAAACTTTTGTTATTGACCAAATACTTATTTTCCACCATAATTTGCAAATAAATTCATTAAAAATCCTACAATGTGATTTTCTGGATTCTTTTCTCTCTCATTTTGTCTGTCATAGTTGAAGTGTACCTATGATGAAAATTATAGGCCTCTCTCATCTTTTTAAGTGGGAGAACTTGCACAATTGGTGGCTAACTAAATATTTTTTTGCCCCACTGTACTGCAAAGGCAAACACATGATGGCCACAATATAACCACACATGGTAGAGGGAAGACACATGATGTTTTAGAAGAATATATACAACACGTGGTAGAGGGAAGACACATGATGTTGTTAGAAGAATATATACAACACGTGGTAGAGGGAAGACACATGATGTTTTTAGAAGAATATATACAACACGTGGTAGAGGGAAGACACATGATGTTGTTAGAAGAATATATACAACACGTGGTAGAGGGAAGACACATGATGTTTTTAGAAGAATACATACAACACGTGGTAGAGGGAAGACATTATGTTTTTAGAAGAATATATACAACACGTGGTATAAAGGGAGTACACTGAGAAGTTTTTTTAATATGGACATTGAAGTCTGTTGCGCAGCAAAGTTATTATAAGATGGACGCTGAGGTCCGCAGCACAGCAAGGTTATTCTAAGATGGACATTGAGGTCAGTTTATGTGTGTGTACTATATGTGTGTGTACTGTATGTGTGTGTACTGCATGTGTGTGTACTGTATTTTTTATTTATTTTTTTCACCTTTATTTAACCAGGTAGGCTATTTGAGAACAAGTCCCCTTTTACAACTGCGACCTGGCCAAGATAAAGCATAGCAGTGTGAACAGACAACAACACAGAGTTACACATGGAGTAAACAATAAACAAGTCAATAACACAGTAGAAAAAAAGAAAAAAAAGAGTCTATATACATTGTGTGCAAAAGGCATGAGGAGGTAGGCGAATAATTACAATTTAGCAGATTAACACTGGAGTGATAAATGATCAGATGGTCATGTGCAGGTAGAGATACTGGTGTGCAAAAGAGCAGAAAAGTAAATAAATAAAAACAGTATGGGGATGAGGTAGGTAAATTGGGTGGGCTATTTACCGATGGACTATGTACAGCTGCAGCGATCGGTTAGCTGCTCAGATAGCAGATGTTTAAAGTTGGTGAGGGAGATAAAAGTATCCAACTTCAGCGATTTTTGCAATTCGTTCCAGTTATAGGCAGCAGAGAACTGGAATGAAAGGCGGCCAAATGAGGTGTTGGCTTTAGGGATGATCAGTGAGATACACCTGCTGGAGCGCGTGCTACAGGTGGGTGTTGCCATCGTGACCAGTGAACTGAGATAAGGCGGAGCTTTACCTAGCATGGACTTGTAGATGACCTGGAGCCAGTGGGTCTGGCGACGAATATGTAGCGAGGACCAGCCGACTAGAGCATACAGGTCGCAGTGGTGGGTGGTATAAGGTGCTTTAGTAACAAAACGGATGGCACTGTGATAAACTGCATCCAGTTTGCTGAGTAGAGTATTGGAAGCTATTTTGTAGATGACATCGCCGAAGTCGAGGATCGGTAGGATAGTCAGTTTTACTAGGGTAAGTTTGGCGGCGTGAAGGAGGCTTTGTTGCGGAATAGAAAGCCAACTCTAGATTTGATTTTAGATTGGAGATGTTTGATATGAGTCTGGAAGGAGAGTTTACAGTCTAGCCAGACACCTAGGTACATATAGATGTCCACATATTCTAGGTCGGAGCCATCCAGGGTGGTGATGCTAGTCGGGCGTGCGGGTGCAGGCTGCGAACGGTTGAAAAGCATGCATTTGGTTTTACTAGTGTTTTAAGAGCAGTTGGAGGCCACGGAATGAGTGTTGTATGGCATTGAAGCTCGTTTGGAGGTTAGATAGCACAGTGTCCAAGGAAGGGCCAGAAGTATACAGAATGGTGTCGTCTGCGTAGAGGTGGATCAGCGAATCGCCTGCAGCAAGAGCAACATCATTGATATATACAGAGAAAAGAGTCGGCCTGAGAATTGAACCCTGTGGCACCCCCATAGAGACTGCCAGAGGACCGGACAACATGCCCTCCGATTTGACACACTGAACTCTGTCTGCAAAGTAGTTGGTGAACCAGGCAAGGCAGTCATTAGAAAAACCGAGGCTCCTGAGTCTGCCGATAAGAATATGGTGATTGACAGAGTCGAAAGCCTTGGCCAGGTCGATGAAGACGGCTGCACAGTACTGTCTTTTATCGATGGCGGTTATGATATCGTTTAGTACCTTGAGTGTGGCTGAGGTGCACCCGTGACCGGCTCGGAAACCAGATTGCACAGCGGAGAAGGTACGGTGGGATTCTGTTTGATCTGTTTGTTGACTAGGCTTTCGAAGACCTTAGATAGGCAGGGCAGGATGGATATAGGTCTGTAACAGTTTGGGTCCAGGGTGTCTCCCCCTCTGAAGAGGGGGATGACTGCGGCAGCTTTCCAATCCTTGGGGATCTCAGACGATATGAAAGAGAGGTTGAACAGGGTGGTAATAGGGGTTGCGACAATGGCGGCAGATAGTTTCAGAAATAGAGGGTCCAGATTGTCAAGACCAGCTGATTTGTACGGGTCCAGATTTTGCAGCTCTATCAGAACATCTGCTATCTGGATTTGGGTAAAGGAGAAGCTGGGGAGGCTTGGGCGAGTAGCTGGAGTAGCCAGGAGGAAGGCATGGCCAGCCGTTGAGAAATGCTTGTTGAAGTTTTCGATTATCATGGATTTATCAGTGGTGACCGTGTTACCTAGCCTCAGTGCAGTGGGCAGCTGGGAGGAGGTGCTATTGTTCTCCATGGACTTTACAGTGTCCCAGAACATTTTGGGGTTAGAGCTGCAGGATGCAAATTTCTTTTGACAGTGATGTAAATTGCGTTTGACAGTGATGAGGGGTGGTCGTTTGACTTCTAAACAATCTACTCCACATTTTAAAGTAAAAGAAAGTTATACACATTTTTAATTTTTATTAATCAATATTTTCTCAATTTAAATATCATAATTGGATAAGTCTACACTAAGTTAATACTTGCTGGAAGCATCTTTGGCAGCCATTACAGCTGTGAATCATTTTCAATAAGATTCTACCAACTCTTAGGACAACATCTATCCATTAAGTTGCTCAGGCTCAGTAAATTTGTTTTGGGGATCATTGATGGACAGCAATATTTAAACCTAGGAATTTTTAAGCAAATTTAAGTCATGACTGAGACTAGACCACTCAAACACCCAACACCTCTCGGAAAGCCATTCTGGTGTGGGGTTTTTTGGCATTAAAATGGTTTTTGGTGTGGGGTTTTTTGGCATTAAAATGTTTTTTGGTGTGGGGGTTTTTGGCATTAAAATATTTTTTGGTGTGGGTTTTTTTGGCATTAAAATGTTTTTTGGTGTGGGGTGTTAGGGAATAATCCGAATTTGTTGGTAACATAGGTAAGATGTTTTATATTCATCATATGTTTGTAAGTTACTTCTCATCAAGAATGTTATTTTTGTAGAATACTGTGGCAGGGTTGCAGTATCTGTTCTATGTCAAGACTGAGTTGCATGGTCCGCAGAGAGGGGAGAGGTCAAGGGATCATCAAGCGTGTATCTCTTGGCTCCACAATGTCTGTGTGCCAGTCAGTGTGTCTCTGTGATCTTGTCAAGATAGGATGGATTTGATATATGCCTGTTGATATGGAGGATTGGTTTATGGTTCTGAGTTTGAGAAAGGAGACAAAGCTGAACAATGAATTATGCCAATGCTGTCTTATCCTGTGTATCTTTGCTATAAAGGATCCCATTTGCCATTGTGTTGGGACTCTCAACTTTTCATTAGAGATACTGAACTGTTGAAAGTCAAAATGCTATTGCAATGTGGAGGGGGCTCTCAGAGAATTCATTGAGAGACACTGTATTACCTGAGAGTCACAGGATTGTGATAGAGCTCATATAATTAAAGATGGACTTTGATAACTAACTCTGACTTGTGTGTGTGGTTTGCTCCCATGATTTGGTAAATAGAGGAAATTTCCACGACAGGGGGTTTTTGCCAGTAAAATGTTTTTTTGGTGGGGGGTTTTTGGCATTTAGACGATCGAGGTGGGTTTTCCACAGGGATCAACAACATTGTGTTCACTCCATATTACTGGCCTATATGACAAAGTGAAAAGAAAGCCTGTGTTAAAAGGCTGTTCAGTAATACTACAAGACAGCACAGCAAATAAATACACTTTTTGGCCTAAATTACAAACTACAGGGTTGGGTCAAATCCAATATTCATGCAATATTGGATTTACTCTATATACTCTATTTTCAAATATTGTGGTAACAGGATCATGTTAGGTGTATGCTTGTCATCGGCAGGGATTGCAGACCCACCTCAGTCTTCTGAGAACCTAAACCTGGGATATAGTTTTATTTTTCAGCAAGACAATTACACACATTCTAATGCCAAAGACAAACCAGAATTTCTTTCCAAGAGGTGTTGCGTGTTCCTGAGTGGTCTAGTCTGTCTTGACTTGATGAAAATCAGAGACAAGGTTTGAATATTGCTCTCCATCAATGATTCCCACCCAAATAATTTGCTTGAGAAAGTTTGACAAAAACAATGGATATATGTTGCCTTAAGAGCTGTGCAAAGTTGGCAGAATCTTATTCCAAATGATTCTCAGCTGTAACAGCTGTTATGGCTGCCAAAGGTACCTCCACCAGGTATTAACTCAGGGGGGTGGAGACTTATCCAATAATTATATATTTTGTTTTTTTCTTAATTTGGAACATTTTCTATAACTTTCTTTCACTTTGAAAATGTGGAGGTTGTGCAGATCTGTAGGTTAAACATCAAATGTAATCCCTATTTAGATTTAATTTTAAGGCAGCAAACAGGGTTGTAGACATTCTATAGGCATATACTGTATGTATGTATGTGTATGTGTGTGTGTGTGTGTGTGTGTGTGTGTGTGTGTGTGTGTGTGTGTGTGTGTGTATGTATGTATGTATGGATTAAGGATCCATTTGGGAAACAACCAATGTGTGTCCAGATCACAAACAGAGGACTGTATATTGTGTCCCCTTGTGACAGTAAAGCATAACTGAGTATCTCATTGTTCTATTTTGGATGGTATATTTCAACAATACATTCTGTAGTTCTGCCCGTGCAAATAAGGCCTATCTGAATATCTCTGGTTCTATTTTGAGGAGATGTAAGTAAACCCTGTGATGAATAGTTTAAAAAGACCCTAGCAGGGAGAATGGTAATGACTACACAGTCTTGATTCTGTAAAACAGATCACATTCTTTTCATCCTTCTCCAGCTCAGAGAGCGTCTATTACAACGTCCCATATAGCTCCAGGCAAGTCTTCTCTCTCTCTCTCTCTCCCCACCTTCCATGTCTCTACCTCTCAGCTTTCTCGCTCTTTCACTCTCCTGACTCTCTCTCTCTCTCGTTTGCATTCATTTACACCTTCACCATCTCCCTTTCTTTTATTTGCAAATGAAAGTGATGAAATCCAACCACAGAGAGGTAATTTGCAAGATTGTGGAAATAAAGGAGAGAGAGGAAAGGAGGAGAGGAGCAAATGACAATACTGTCCTCCCCTACTTGGAAGAGAGAGGGAAGATGAGAAACAGGAGGTGGTAGAGAGAGATGAGAAAGAGGAGTGAAAATGGGCCGGAGAGGAGGAGAGGAGAGGGAGAGGAGAGGAGAGGAGAGGAGAGGAGAGGAGAGGAGAGGAGAGGAGAGGGAGGAGGAGAGGAGAGGAGAGGAGAGGAGAGGAGAGGAGAGGAGAGGAGAAACAGGAGGTGGTAGAGAGAGGTGAGAAAGAGGAGGAAAATGGGCCAGAGAGGAAATGAGAGCAGAGGAGAAACAGGGAGAGGAGAGGAGAGGAGAGGAGAGGAGAGGAGAGGAGAGGAGAGGAGAGGAGAGGAGAGGAGAGGAGAGGAGAGGAGAGGAGAGCAGAGGAGAAACAGGGAGAGGGAGAGGAGAGGAGAGGAGAGGAGAGGAGAGGAGAGGAGAGGAGAGGAGAGGAGAGGAGAGGAGAGGAGAGGAGAGGAGAGGAGAGCAGAGGAGAAACAGGGAGAGGAGAGGAGAGGAGAGGAGAGGAGAGGAGAGGGAGGAGAGGAGAGAGAGGAGAGGAGAGCAGAGGAGAAACAGGGAGAGGAGAGGAGAGGAGAGGAGAGGAGAGGAGAGGGAGAGAGGAGAGGAGAGGAGAGGAGAGAGGAGAGGAGAGGAGAGGAGAGGAGAGGAGAGGAGAGGAGTGTAGAAGAGAAGAGAGGAAATGAGACGAGACGAAAGCAGAGGAGAAAATATGTATTTATGTGTATGTACTTTCCTCCTTTCTAGAGAATAACAGATAGGCCCAGCCACACAGTGAGATGCTATACAAGGTTGGTAATGCATAAGGACATCAGGTGTGGTGGCATTGTGCTGTTGTGGTGTGAGCAGCTGCTATCTGGCTGTGTGTACCTGGTACAGCCCTATTATGGAGACATCAGAGGAGCAACACAGCCCTGACAGAGACAAACAGGTCACCTTAACCTGGGCTAGAGTATAAATGATTTCCCCTCTTCTCCATCGCAGACCCACCCCTCCTATCCTGCTATCCTCTACATCCCTCCATCCCCCCTCCCTCTAAACTAAACTGCCTCTCTCTCCATCTACCTCTCTCTAAATGTCCATTCCTCCACCCCCTCCTCTCTCTCTAAACTTCCATCCCCATCCCCAACCTCTCCCTCCCTCCTTCCCCCTCCTCTCCCTCTAAACTTCCATCCCCCCATCCCGTGCCTCGCCCTCCATCCCCTGCCTCTCCCTGTCCCCATCCATCTCTCCTCTATACTGTGTGTACTAGTAGGGACTGGGGAGACAAGGTGTTGAGAAGAGAACATAGTGTACTGTGACCTTACTAACAGACCACTGGGTCTTATAGAGCACGTCCGTGTTCCCACATGCACACACACAGTCACACACACAGATGTTTGGTTTGGCACAAACATACAGTGATATTACAGCAGCAAAGTGTAGCACTGAACTTGTTGCCGCAGACACAGAGACGTCCAGTATGAAACGACACAGCCTTTTTACCTCTGACACCTGGTTCTCCCTTAACTGTAATAGAGAGGGACAACTGATGTCTGATCTGACACCTTCCTGATTCTCCCTTAACTAACATAAAGAGGGACGACTGATGTCTGATCTGAGACCTTCCTGGTTCTCCCTTAACTATCATAGAGAGGGACAACTGAATTCTGATCTGACACCTTCCTGGTTCGCCCTTAACTGCCATAGAGAGGGACAACTGAAGTCTGATCTGACACCTTCCTGGTTCTCCCTTAACTATCATAAAGAGGGACAACTGATGTCTACCTCTGGTGCCACTGCTTCAAAGCACCTCGTCACATGTCCTCTAAAAAAGCCCTGGAGCATCTGTATTTAATAACATTCAGATGAGACAGGTGTCTTCACACACTCAGCTGTGTGTGTCATCTCATCAAGCGTCAGCTGTGTGTGTGCGTGTGTGTGTCATCTCATCAAGCGTCAGTGTGTGTGTGTGTGTGTGTGTGTGTGTGTGTGTGTGTGTGTGTGTGTGTGTGTGTGTGTGTGTGTGTGTGTGTGTGTGTGTGTGTGTGTGTGTAGGCAGGCATGCATGTATAAGCATGTACCATCTCATCCAGTGGAAAGTGTGTGTTTTTGTGCGTGCATGCTTGTGCGTGTGTGCTGTGATAGCGTAAATCATTGGAGATGAGTGGAAGGCTGGTGCTGCTCTCTCCATCTGTCTCTGTCTGCGGGGGTGAGGTATTTTACACTGGCGAAGCGTAGAGGGAGGAGGGAGAAAGTGAAGCATGCCTTTAGCTGCACGGGACGGGTGGAGGGAGGGAGGGAGTCTCTGAAAGATGAATGCTGTAGTATCAGTGGGCAGGGGCAGCATACTATTAGTACTAATGAGAACATAGTCTTTACCTCGTAGATTTATCCAGATGTAGATTTGGCAACAGGCAGCCCACTCCGCCCCCCTCATCTTCCCCCTCCCCTACTATGTAACATTAATGAAT
>NC_056451.1:26059771-26219771 GCF_018296145.1 Oncorhynchus tshawytscha
ACACCAGCCAGCTGCTCTGCGCATGCTCTGAGGACGCGGCTGGGGATGTCGTCTGGGCCTGCAGCCTTGCGAGGGTTAACACGTTTAAATGTCTTACTCACGTCGTCTGCAGTGAAGGCGAGTCCGCAGGTTTTGGAAGCGGGCCAAGTCAGTGGCACTGTATTGTCCTCAAAGCGAGCAAAGGAGTTATTTAGTCTGTCTGGGAGCAAGATATCCTGGTCCGCGACGGGGCTGGTTTTCGTTTTGTAATCTGTGATTGACTGTAAACCCTGCCACATATCTCTTGTGTCTGAGCCGTTGAATTACAACTCTACTTTGTCTCTATACTAACGCTTAGCTTGTTTGATTGCCTTGCGGAGGGAATAGCTACACTGTTTGTATTCGGTTATGTTTCCGGTCACCTTGCCCTAGTGAAAAGAGAGTGGAGCTGAGGAACATGGTGGTGGAACAGAGAGTGGAGCTGAGGAACATGGTGGTGGACCAGGGAGTGGAGCTGAGGAATATGGTGGTGGAACAGAGAGAGGAGCTGAGGAACATGGTGGTGGACCAGGGAGTGGAGCTGAGGAACATGGTGGTAGACCAGGGAGTGGACCTGAGGAACATGGTGGTGGAACAGAGAGTGGAGCTGAGGAACATGGTGGTGGACCAGGGAGTGGACCTGAGGAACATGGTGGAGGAACAGAGAGAGGAGCTGAGGAACATGGTGGTGGAACAGAGAGTGGAGCTGAGGAACATGGTGATGGAACAGAGAGTGGAGCTGAGGAACATGGTGGAGGAACAGAGAGTGGAGCTGAGGAACATGGTGATGGAACAGAGAGTGGAGCTGAAGAACATGGTGGTGGAACAGAGAGTGGAGCTGAGGAACATGGTGGTGGAACAGAGAGTGGAGCTGAAGAACATGGGGGCCAGAGTGACAGCTAGTGACAGCCAGGTGGACAAATTGAAAGGAGAGTTGGAGGGGTTGAAGAGAGAGTATGCAGGTGAAGTTGCTGTACTAAATGACTGCGTAAAGGTATTTTATTTTTCCAACATGGTCCATATAAGTGTTGGCATCTGAACATGAAAGAGCATTTCCTGTAATTCCAGTCCACGCAGCTGAACTGTCAGCCATGGGGGCTAGACTGAACGCCAGTGAGAGCCAGGTGAAGGAGCTGAAAGGAGAGGTGGAGGAGCTGAAAGGAGAGGTGGAGGAGCTGAAAGGAGAGGTGGAGGAGCTGAAAGGAGAGGTGGAGGAGCTGAAAGGAGAGGTGGAGGAGCTGAAAGGAGAGATGGAGGAACTGAAAAGGTGGAGAGGTGGAGGAGCTGAAAGGAGAGGTGGAGGAGCTGCAGAAAGGTGGTGAACCAGAGTGGAGATGAGTCAGAGAGTGGACTGAAGTCCACGCAGCTGAACTGTCAGCCATGGGGGCTAGACTGAGCGCCAGTGAGAGCCAGGTGAAGGAGCTGAAAGGAGAGGTGGAGGAGCTGAAAGGAGAGGTGGAGGAGCTGAAAGGAGAGGTGGAGGAGCTGAAAGGAGAGGTGGAGGAGCTGAAAGGAGAGGTGGAGGAGCTGAAAGGAGAGGTGGAGGAGCTGAAAGGAGAGTTGGAGGAGCTGAAAGGAGAGGTGGAGGAGCTGAAAGGAGAGATGGAGGAACTGAAAGGAGAGGTGGAGGAGCTGAAAGGAGAGGTGGAGGAGCTGCAGAAAGGTGGTGAACCAGAGAGTGGAGATGAGTCACTAAGGACTGAAGTCCACGCAGCTGAACTGTCAGCCATGGGGGCTAGACTGAGCGCCAGTGAGAGCCAGGTGAAGGAGCTGAAAGGAGAGGTGGAGGAGCTGAAAGGAGAGGTGGAGGAGCTGAAGGTGGAGAGCTGAAAGGAGATGTGGAGGAGCTGAAAGGAGAGGTGGAGGAGCTGAAAGGAGAGGTGGAGGAGCTGAAAGGAGAGGTAGAGGAGCTGAAAGGAGAGGTGGAGGAGCTGAAAGGAGAGGTGGAGGAGCTGAAAGGAGAGGTGGAGGAGCTGCAGAAAGGTGGTGAACCAGAGAGTGGAGATGAGTCACTAAGACTGAACTGGACTTCCACACACCCAGAAGTTACCTCTGGCCTTATTACTTTGATGTAGAAAGAAGCTGTTTGTTTCATCAACACTTCATTTGCATTTTCTTTACATGACATTTTAGCACTAGATGGCAGATGGACAGCCAGTGAGAGCCAGGTGGAGGAGCTGAAGACAGAGAACAGAGGGAAAGTAAGACAGCTACATGTCATTTGATTACTTTCATCAACAAAGACATGGTTTGTTGAAGTCATCAACAGTTTATTTGTATTGTTACATGATATCCTTGACTTGGGACCAGAGTGACAGTCAGGGGAGGAGCTGAAGACAGAGAATGCATGAAAGACATGGATATTCATATACTTATAAAGGGATTTGAAGGCTTGTTTATGTGAACTATTTACAACAAGTTTTTGTGTTTTATTCAATATCGGTCAGAAAGTCTATATTTTTTATATTGTTGCAGTTTTGGGGGGTAGAGTGACAGCCACAGAGAGAGGTGGAGGACCTGAAAACAGTAAATTCAGGTAAGATGAACGCAGTCTTGCAGAACAAGACATGTTACTATTTTCTGTCATTTTCTTCATCATTTTATTAACGATGTTGTCATTGTTTATGTAATACATATTTTGTGTATGATGGTGAAAATCATTAACACTTTCCTGTGTTCACAGAGACACCAAAGGTGGCATTCTCTGCTGCTTTAGGTAGTACAGTGGGACCCTTCTGATCTACACCAATGTCATCACTAACATCAGCCAGGCCTACTGACCTCACCCTGATCTCAACCAATATCATCACTAACATCAGCCAGGCCTACTGACCTCACCCTGATCTCAACCAATATCATCACTAACATCAGCCAGGCCTACTGACATCACCCTGATCTCAACCAATGTCATCACTAACATCAGCCAGGCCTACTGACATCACCCTGATCTCAACCAATGTCATCACTAACATCAGCCAGGCCTACATTCCAGTTACAGGTAGTGCACACACATCAATCTACATGTATGAACACACATGTCCATAGGGACCAGATACAGACACTGAGTCCAACATCACTAGCAGGCTGCTCCAGTGTCTATGAAAGACTGAGTGTTTATCTCGCTCTGTTTCCTCTGATGCAGGTTGCTTCACAGCACCAGTGAGAGGACTCTACTTCTTCAGATTCACAAGCCATGGTGACAGCTCATCATCTTACGTGGGTGCAGCCTTGTACAGAAATGACCAGATAATGATTTAGGTGCATCAGTATAACTATGGATGGGATCAGGATGTATCCAGTGCTGTAACTCTAGAGCTGGAGGAGGTGGATTTGGTCTACCGCGCCTCTACTCTACTTACAGATTACATGATGACTCAAAAAAACACAACATCTTCAGTGGTCTTCCCTATGTAATGATGCAAAATGATGCCTGGACATGGGGTACTCTGAGCTCCGATTGTTTCTGTATACAAAAAAATGAAGTATTTTTGTCATTTACTGTCAGTGTTGAATTTCGTTTAGGAAAAGATCTGCTCATTTTAAAAATTCTACACATCTGATGAATGGTGTTGAGTAAGTGAGGGAAGAGGATTTTGAGTTTGCACTTTTGAAGAAAGAGAGAAAGAAATTTTTAAAAAGAAGGAAAGAGAGAGAGAGAGAGAGAGTTGGGGTGAGAGGGGGGATGAGAGAGAGGAAGGAGGTAGATTTGTAAGAGCTCAGCTGTGTCCTTCAGATGTAACTCTGTCCCTCTGTGGGGAGCAGCTGCACCATGGCACACACACAGGCCTGGGCTAGATTCAAGATTACAACGCTCTGCAATGTTTCTATTTTCTGTTTACCATAATACAGAGGAGGCTGCTGGGAGCAGCTAGAGGAGGACGGGTGCACTGGAATGGCTGGAATGGAATAAATGGAACGGAGTCAAACGTGTTGTTTCCATATGTTTGACATGTTTGATACCGTTCCATTAATACTGTACCATTTCAGCCATTACAAGGAGCCCTTCCTCCTATAGCTCCCCCCACCAGCCTCCTCTGCCGTAAAGCTTAGTAACATTTCGCTCTGTAGCACTATGGTTTAACTTAGACAACCTTACGAAAACCACCACTGACAGATGCTCATTCAGTAATAGCATACAGTAGGCCTGTATACAACACAAACACCATAATACACAGTTATGTTGTGACTTTTGGCTAATTAATATTCAAGATAATGTATTGATTAATTACTGGAATAATTAAATTAGCTGATTTATTTGGTTAATCCTATCCAAATTATTATTAGAGGGGCACCATTAAGGGTTGGATGTAGAGAAACCCTTTAATTAACTCTATCAGTAGTAGTTGTTAAACGTTATACCATTAATTGCTATATCAACAATATAATCCAGTCAATTTGACTATATTCTTATTCTGAATAGCCGATAAACTCTGGCGCCTGGAAGACTTGCTGATAATCCCACGTAACACGTGAGTCAGGAATGATGATTGGCTGAGAGTGTCAGTCTTTTCGTAACACGTGAGTCAGGAATGGTGATTGGCTGAGAGTGTCAGTCTTTTGACACTCAGAGTGGTAAAACGGGAAGAAAGAGTTTAGTTTTTACCTTGTGATAGGGCGTAAACTACTCCGTGAAAGGAAGGTCTGACCCCCTTTCACCCCATTTAATGCAGGCAGAGGGAATATCTGTTCTCCAACACTTACCACTGAAGGGCCTTTGTCAATAAAAACCTGTAAATGTTGGTCTGTGGGTGTGTGATTTCACTCGTGGGCTCTTGTTACACCAGTGACTAAAAGTGAGTTAAATATGAATGTAAGTGTGAGTGGAGCTGCCAAGACTGTAACCACCTGTTGTGAACTAACAGAGAGGTAGACAGATGGAGAGAACCGAGGGGAATAGAATCACCTGTAGCTAGCTGCATTGAAGCATTCGGATATCCCAAAGTCATGCGCTCGCCGTGCAGCTGTCCCCGGTTGGCCTTCAGGGGAAATGAATGTCTCATCACCCTTCCTCCTGGTTTATTCTGGCTGTTAAATGGATAGTAAGCAGCCTATGGCTCTGCTTCACTCAGGGACATGATAAAAGAAAGAGGAGCTATAGCACAGACAGTGGTATGGGGAGTTCTGGCACTGAGAATCGTCTTATTTTTGTGATTGGCTAGCTGTCTGAACTGCGGAAAGCTGAAACTTTACATTTTCCACAACGTCTATATCCAAGTTGCCAAACGTTTGTTATGGCATACTTTAAAATGGTATGTTATGACACCTTTTTTTTGAGTAGGCCTAACTTGTGTTTTATAACAATTTTTCAAATAATGATTTCCTGTTAAACTAGTCCACTGGGATTAACATAATCTAACAGTTTTTCATTAGAAGTAAATGTATACAACCTAGGTTGAACTGGGATGCAGGTTGTTGAAGCGGCCTTCGAATACGCTTGAGATTCTATTGCCGATTTAAATGGGCAGTTTTATCATATTCAATTGCTTGAAGATCCATCTTTCCCCTAATGCGATTCTGATCAATTTAACCCCTTACTGTCCCCTCACTATAGGTATCAACTTCAGCGGATTGCGATTCATAGCACACACTCTATACAATCTGTGGCTGCAGTGTCCTACCGTGCCTGGGTGTTGTGTGTGTGTGTGTGTGTGTGTGTGTGTGTGTGTGTGTGTGTGTGTGTGTGTGTGTGTGTGTGTGTGTGTGTGTGTGTGTGTGTGCGCGTGCGTGCGCGTGTATGGTTTATACAGGCATAGATATCCATTTCACTTAGCCTGCTGATTGTGTGTGAACAAACCCAAGGGAAGGTCTTCAGAGAAACAGTCTTCCCTCTGACGGAATCACACAACAGAACAGTTTATTTATTCAGTGTTCATGGGACTGCTTTCAATAAAGATTGAATGACAGAGCAGAAAATACCCTAATATACTGCAATAAGGACACATGTTGGTTTATAATAACAAAGAGGCATTTTCTATGTAACCTCCATTGTCCTCCAAGAGTGGCTGAAAACACAGTATCTCACACACAATATCATAGCTCAATAAGTCATTGTCACGTCCTGACCTTAGTTATCTTTGTTTTCTTTATTATTTTGGTTAGGTCAGACTGTGATGAGGGTGGTAAGTGTGTTTTTGTCTTGTCTTGTTTTTTTTGTATATCTATGGGGTTTTGGTTTGTCTAGGTAAATGTAGGTCTATGGTGGTCTGAATTGGTGCCCAATCAGAGGCAGATGTTTATCGTTGTCTCTGATTGGGGATCCTATTGAGGTTGCCATTTCCCATTTTGGTTTTGTGGGTTATTATCTATGTGTAGTTAGTTGCATGTCAGCACTCGTGTTTATAGAGTTTTGTTAGTTTGTTTAGCGTTCTTCGTTTCATAAAAGACGAATGTATTCATCTGACGCTGCGCCTTGGTCTCATCAATACGATGAACGTAACAGTCATCTATATTTCATTCGCAATGATCCCTTTTGGGGCACTGAGCACATTTTTAAGTCTTGTGAGCAGAATCCTGAACATTGTGAGAATTTTACAGTGAACACTGAGGATGTACCCTTACAGGTTTAGACAGTAGCCAATAGGCTAGTGTGGCTATTTGAGCATAATGTAGGCCTACCAACCAAACCAATGGAGCAAATCCCATAACATTATTACATAGAAATAGCTTTTGAGTTCTATGATATAGCCTACAGTATGTGGTGTTTAATGCAGGCCTACATTGCATGAGACTTCTAAAATATATTTTTACATTATCAAGGGCTTGACATGAATGAATGATTTTTACTTGGTCTGTAACACCATGTACCAAATAGGTGAGTGTAAATTGCATTGTATTGTATGATGCAAGAAAACACTTTACAAAATCAAATGTATTATTATTCCCATAAAGATTTAGACAATGGAGACCACCCCTCTGCCCATTGGCATAGATGCATATTCAAGCCTTTCTCGAAATACAACACTGCCCCTTTAATTAAGACTTAAGCTTTTTACATGACTGGCTTTCAAAAACATCTTGAAATGTAGTCTACACGTTTTGTGCTCTTGCAAGAAGTAGTAAAAACGAATACAACATAATAATAGAATATTGCACCATATCAAAGAAAAATAAATAACAATGTGCAAAACTGCAGCATCCCACTTAAAACATTAAACTGGTCCCTCTTTTCTCCCTCTTATTTATTGCCATGTTATAACCAGCAGCACACAGCAATGCTAACCAGATTTGGCTTTTATGAGAGATTTGCATTCAGAAATCCAAGCTGCCTCACTTTCGAGGAGCTGATGCGGTTTCTTCTCTCAGTAATTATTTGTACCGTTTTCGAGAAGACCCTCTCAGAGGGAACGGATGTGGCCACTATGCAGAGTCTCCCTGTCATGACTTTAGTAAGCCGTGGGTAGACAGAGGCCTTGTTCTTCCACCAGCTCAGACAACACAGTCTCACAATCAATTCGGGCTGCAACAGGATCTGCAGATCTTTCAGAAAGCATGTGTGTGCGCTTGAGCATTTAGGCCTATATTATTTTATTTATTTTTTCGTTCTTTGAATTATTTAATTATATTAATTTAAATATTTTGTTTATTCATATCTTTATTTTTATATATATATTTTTATAAATAGACTCAGCTCTTCTGATATGCGAGCTGGCTCCCAACGTTCACCTACAAGAGCCTGGTCTTAGAGCCGACTCGTTCGCGAACGACCCATCACTAATTGAAATACTGCTGGTGGTCTACCCCCACCAATATAATTATACTCCGTTGCGCTCTGGTTCTGCCTACAACAAAATCCCAGACTCAATCTTAAAAAGTCAGATTTGTTTTTCTTTGTTGCGTTGAAAAAGGCCTGATGTAATGTTGATTCAATCACAGAAAAAACGTTGATCTATAGTGCAAACTAATGGGGCGAACTCAGTGAAGTTCAATGTCTTGCATCTCTGCGCAGCATGGCATTTCTTCTGTGCTGCAGTCCTGGAGGAAGAGCGCGGCCGCGCACACACGCAGCTTAGAGGGAACATCGGTAATTAGCCTAATTAGCCTTTGGATCTTAGCCACATTTACACAAAGAGCATCCCACAGAACACCCTACCTGTATCTCACACATAACTAATGTTTAAGTAGAGATAACCTGAGGCTAGTGAGATACTCAAGGGCAGAGCTGGAGACCTGGAGCCTTTCTGGTCACAGGCAAGCTAGAACCTTCTTTTTACATTGGCCTATCTACAGTATGTTAAATTGGTACACTGGATCGTTTTTTAGAATGTTTAAAGGTCTTTCCTCCCCAAGATCAGAACAGAAGAAAGTTTAAAAGTATTTTCTCCTCAAGATCAGAATAGAAGAATGTTTAAAGGTGTGGTCTTTCCTCCTCAAGATCAGAACAGAAGAATGTTTAAAGGTGTGGTCTTTCCTCCTCAAGATCAGAACAGAAGAATGTTTAAAGCTGTGGTCTTTCCTCCTCAAGATCAGAATAGAAGAATGTTTAAAGCTGTGGTCTTTCCTCCTCAAGATCAGGAGAAAAACTCTCCAGGATCCAACATGTGGAAGAGGCCGTCAGGATATTCTTTATATATGCAGTGCTAAAAGACATGTAGTCTGGTTAGTGCGGACAGTGCTGCAGTGTGATATCCAGGACAGTTTGATATCCCAGGACAGTGTGATATCCCAGGACAGTGTGATATCCCAGGACAGTGTGATATCCCAGGACAGCGCTGCAGTGTGATATCCCAGGACATCGCTGCAGTGTGAAATCCCAGGACAGTGTGATATTCCAGGACAGTGTGATATCCCAGGACAGCGCTGCAGTGTGATATCCCAGTCCAGTGTGATATCCCAGGACAGCGCTGCAGTGTGATATCCCAGGACAGTGTGATATCCCAGGACAGTGCTGCAGTGTGATATCCCAGTCCAGTGTGATATCCCAGGACAGTGTGATATCCCAGGACAGCGCTGCAGTGTGATATCCCAGGACAGCGCTGCAGTGTGATATCCCAGTCCAGTGTGATATCCCAGGACAGTGTGATATCCCAGGGCAGCGCTGCAGTGTGATATCCCAGTCCAGTGTGATATCCCAGGACAGTGTGATATCCCAGTCCGAGCTGCAGCCAGGGCAGGGTGAGCTACCGCTGTCTCTGTTCTTTCAGTCAGCTCAGCATTTTCCTCCTCTGCCACAGCTGGACAGGCCAAGCAGAAGGTCAGGGGTCAGACAGACGGACATTCCAAAGGCAACTCTCCCCTCAGAACAGCTGTGTTTTGTCCCCCGGACAATGATACAGTATGTGTTTTCAATATGGCTAAGGCGGTACCATGTACAATCTAGGGGTCAGGAATGTCATTCGGAGCCCTGAAGAGTAATCAATATTATTCTTGAATGGTTCCATAGGGACTAGAGGCCATAGTATAGCAACAAGAGAGGATCTGGTCCATTAGATCATAAGACACATGCTACTGTAGTAGTGAACCACCATTCTGTGTGTTAAAGAGTATTGATGTGGACTGTTTCTATTCCATAAGGCCATATGATACAGGCTACTCAGCTACTGATCTGCCATTCTCTACCCTATAGAGTAAAGAGTATTGATGTTGGCTGGCTGTAAGATACAGACTAGTACAACTGTGGCTTTGAGCAATTAGCCATCCTCTTGCTTCTCCTCCCAGGGGTTATAATTGCACAGCAACCCTCTCGCTGGAGCGCCACAGAAATCGAACCGCAGCGGCCTTCCGCCAATGATCAAAGCCTGAGCCCACATCTTACCAGTCCCCGAAGAGAAGGAAAGAGATAACAAAGAGAGAAGAGAAGAGAAGACAGAAACAGAGTAAGGGAGGGAATCCACGCAGTTCATCTCCCATCTCGACAGCGCTGGCTGCTTTACATATGAAGCACCTTTCTCTTTTTAATTCCCATGACAGGAAACGGTTATCACAGGATGCCCAGAGGGAGAGCACAGACGAGAGAGGCCATATTCAAGATCCTTCAATATCCATCATTACACCCTGGTCACGGCTTTGGTCTTACCCATGTGAATACACACAATCTCTCAAACGCTTGCACACACACGTACACACGTACACACACACACACACACACACACACACACACACACACACACACACACACACACACACACACACACACTTCTACCCCTGAATGGATTAGATGTTGTCTAATTTCATTTATTTTTCAATAGGTCTTCTTTCTAGATGCTTCTAGGGTATGGTTGAGTTTCAGTGGTGGTCAGTGCCGTTTAAGATGAGGGAGGACCATTTTTTTTCTTATTTCTTTAACAGCATATTGGATGTCTGTCATTCGTATTCCATTCCCCCAGTTCAATGTTACAACGATAGGTTTAGGCCACAACTTGGTACTCAAATTTTCCCTACACCCATCATGAGGTTGCTACAACCTAGCCTATAAAATAAAGTTTACAACATAGGTGCACACAGGTCGAAAAAATTTGAGGTGACAGACAGTACCACATGGACAGACAGTGACACATTCAATAGCCCCTTGTATCTAACTGATATAGGGTGTAATCATTAGTCCAACCGTTGCAAACAAGAGTTTCTATTGAACATATTCAGGTATGTTTATCCCCGTTTTGTTCCGTTTAAGAAACCTTTCCAAGCCAAACCATATCATAACCGCTACACACAGCCTACATCGTTGTCACCAAATTAACCAAAGTAACGTCATAGTCAACATAGCTAATATAACTAATGTGTTAGTAAACCCACTTCAGTCATGCAGTAATGTTACAGTGTATAGTCATTAAGGAGTTTAGCACTTACACCGGTGGGCCCCGGTGGCAATACATTTGTAAAACCAAAAGCTTACCTTGACTTGGAAGAATTCTAGTGTTGGTTGGATAGTCATAGCCAGCTAGCTAACATAACATCTCTCTGTTTGAGCAGGGTGTTTCAGTAGGCTAAACTAGCTAGCTGCATTTTCTAGTTAAGTAAGTGAAACTGAAAGTGATTTTTAAAAATAAAATCTCTCCATCTCTCTCTTGCTTCTCCTTTGTTTTGGAAGAAATACATTTGTTCAAAACTGTTCAACTATTGTCTTTCTCTCTCTTTGAGTCAACTACTCAACTAGCTAGCTGTAGCTTGTGCTTTCAGTATTAGATTAATACTCTGATCCTTTGATTTGGTGGACAACATGTCATTTCATGCTACAAGAGCGCTGATAGGTTGGAGGACGTCCTCCGGAAGTTGTCATAATTGCTGTGTAAATCTATGGAAGATGGTGAGAACCATGAGCCTCCTAGGTTTTATATTGAAGTCAATGTACCCAGAGGAGGATGGAAGCTAGCTGTCCTCCCGCTACACCATGGTGCTACCCTACAGAGTGCTGTTGAGGCTACTGTAGACCTTCATTGCAAAATAGTCTGTTTTAATAAATTATTTGGTGATGTGGTTATATTTAGTATAGTTTTATCTAAAAAGGATAACGTTTTTTAATGTTTTACAATTTTTATGAAAGTCACTGAGGAGTATGGTCCTCCCTTCCTCCTCTAAGGAGCCTCCACTGTTGAGTTGGACTTCAACAAAAGGCTTTGACATGTTAATGCTTTAGAAGCGGTGTGTGTGATACAACATATGGTGGCGTTAGCCTGTGATCTGCAGGCTTGTAAATGAATCTATAGACAGAGGTTGTGGTTGTATCTATACACGCATGGCGTTGATGGTTCAAACTGTAATAATGTTGGATCTGCACTAGAGATGTGCAGTTTGCGAACGATTTGTTATTTTTACTGACTCCCAAGTCATGATTAGTTTTTCTAAATGAATTGTTTATTTTAGTAATTCATTTGACTTGCTGGCCGCAATGAGACCTACTGTCACGTCCTGACCATAGTTCCCTTTTTACGTCTCTGTTTTAGTTTGGTCAGGGCGTGAGTTGGGGTGGGCATTCTATGTTGTGTATTCTAAGTTTTGTATTTCTGTGTTTGGCTTGGTATGGTTCCCAATCAGAGGCGGCTGTCGATCGTTGTCTCTGATTGAGAACCATACTTAGGCAGCCTGTTTTCCCACTATGGGGAAACAGGAACACTGTAAGAACACTAAGAATGGCCCATGTTCTGAGTTCTGTCGCTGTACGTTTCAAAAGTGCTAAACAAATAGTTATATTGACTAACGTCATGTCCGTCCTAGCTCGATCATTAATGTCTTAATCGAAATTGCAGATTGCCTCTTATCCACTTGTTTAACTTATCCATAGTTTGTATATCTCAAATGTCAGTAGAAACCACATTTGTTTAACCAAGTCAGCCATATCAGCTATGTATTTTTAAAAGGCAGTAAATGAGGCTGAATGAACTGTTTTGCTGCCAGACAAGGCTCTGCTGATAGCCAGGTGTAGCAGTGGTAAGATGTTCGGACTGCTGTTGGGACAGCTTTATGTAGGCCTTAACAGTTTGTGGGCACCGTTTGTCACAGTTATAGTGCAATTCATGTATTGTTTAGTGTTGTGTTGTGTAGTGGCTTTGCTGGCATACATCCCACTTTCTTTCTTTTTTTGCTCCACCAAGATTTACATACTAAAATCACCCCTGCTGAGGGAGTTCTGTTAACCTGAGCTGCGGTGCACCAGTCTATGGTCAGTGAGAAGGGAGGAACGCCATTCTCAAATAGAACAGTAATCTGCACCGCTTGGTCATGTTGTCAACAAGGTGACATGGCGCATCATTCAGAAAAATATATTTCCATAAAATATAAGTTTGCATTGTCAAACTATTTTTCATTGGGAAGGCAGATCACTTTTGCATGTGACAACACAATCCTACCCATTACTTAATTTAGGCTACATCACTTTTGTTTTGAGCTAACTTCTAGGCTTTGACATGGCACTTGGCAAACAGTGGAAACTCCTCCCACCAGGGTAAACCATGCCAGATAATCGAATCCCCTCAGAAGTTGGATCCAAACAAAAATCACATAGGTTGAGTAGGTTTCTGTTTTCACATGCAAAAGTGATTGCTTTTGATTAAAACACTTGGCATGCCTTCCCAAAGAAAACTAGTTAGAAAAGGCAAACATATTTTATGGCAAAGAGATGTATGTTTCTGAAACGATGCACCATGCTGCCTTGTTGAGAACATGACTGAGCTGCGCAGATTAGGCTACTGTTCAGTTTTTGCCCGTTCACGTCATGGGCCATAGACCTGTACACCGCGACTCAGGTTAATAGAACTCCCTCCTTGAGATGTGTTCAAGCCTCAATTCCGAAGCGTCTCTATTCCGTTTGTTTTTGTAGTATCTGAGATCTACATCTGTTTATATTAGTTACTGTGCTGTTACTAAGCAGTAATGCATTACGGCAGTGTTACGTTACTACACCTAATAGGAAATGCACAATGCGCACTGGGGTGCCGGGAACTGTAGAGCACGAGGGGTTTTGACCAAACGAAAACTAACTGTACTCCCGTCTCCTGCCTGGTCATTTCTCCACAACACAAATATCACAGTGGCGACGAGGTGATTAAACTACATAAACGGACATTGCTTGAAGGGAAGAATGTTGATGTAAATAATTATGTAATTCGTCAGTTATTTTTTATTTTCTTTCGCCAGTAGAGAAGGCTAAGCACTGCTAGCACTGCTAGTACAGTATTCAGGAGCTGCCAAGTAGCAAGACTATTGGAGTCCAGAATAGCGACACTGCCCTCTGGTGGTTAAATTTAAAAAAAAAAAAAAAACTGTCATTGAACCCATTGAAATTCGGCGATCTCAGTGGAGAAATATTGTCAAGAAAAAAAAGGAAGAAGGAACGTAACACGGTGTGTACATTATTACAATTGAGTGCAGTGAATGAAGTAATTGCAGAAACTTCTGAAGTGAAGAATTAGATGAAAATTAAGGAATACAAGGAACACGGAAACTGAACAATTAACTGTGAAAATGGCAACCATTGGTGGAGTACCAGAGTTTGAGGCTACAAAAGAGGATTTTGATTCCTATTTGGAGCGTTTTGAGTGTTGGCTGGCTGCAAATTAAATCAAAGATGAAAAGAAAGCAGATGTATTTCTCAGTGTTTTGGGTCCAACTGAGTATGGATTGCTGAAAGGTCTCATTGAACCAATAAACGCAGTGGAGTTGAACTATGCAGAACTGACTGAAACTCTTTCAAGGTATTTCAAGCCTAAGCCAATTCTCATTGCAGAACGTTTCAGATATTACCAACGTCACCAGAGTCAAGGGGAAACCGTGGCTGACTACATCCTTGCTTTAAAAAGGCTGGCAAGTACATGTGAGTTTGCACGATTTCTTGATGATGCTCTCCGGGACAAGTTTGTATGTGGTCTCACAGGTGAAGCATATCACAGAAGGCTCCTGTCAGAGAAGGACCTGACCTTTAAGAAGGCCTGTGATATAGCACTTGGACTTGAGGTTGCCCACAGGGATACTATTGAGCTATCGGGACATGCAGAATGTCAGAAAGGTGTTCACAAGGTCAGTGATGCACGTGGTGAAAAAAGCTCACAAAAGTCAGACTTTTTTCAGTCCTGTCCTCAAGGTTACACAAGAACAAAGCAGCCCACATCTCAAAGGTCTAAGCCAAGTTGCTTCAGATGTGGGGGAGATAATCATCAGCACAGTGAATGTCGATTCCAAAAGGAAAAGTGCCACAATTGTGGAAAGGTTGGACATTTACAGAGAGTGTGTAAAGCCTCGAAACGCACAGCAAGAGAGCACAAAGTGTCAGACGCAGCACAAGAAGAGGAAGGTACAACTGAAACAGTAGTGGAACTGTTCACAGTGTACACAGCTCAACAACAAAAAGATTAAATCTATCTCAACATGGAGTTAGTGGGAAAACCAGTAAAAATGCAGCTGGACACCGGAGCGTCTGTATCTCTGGTTCCAGAGAGACTCTACAAAGAAGAACTGAAAGAGTGTCCTCTTCAGCCCGCGTCCATCCGCCTTTCTTTATACACTGGTGACACTATTCCTGTGTTAGGGCAGATCCAGGTACCAGTCCGGTATGAGGGAAAGGAGTGGACGCTACCGCTTTTCATTGTTAAAGGAGAAAAATCAGCCTTGCTAGGCAGAAACTGGCTACAAAAGATCAAGTTGAACTGGGGAGAAATCTTGAGTCTGAGAAATGACAAACCAGTGAGTCAGGCTACACTCACTAACATGCTGGAGACGCACAAAGAACTTTTCAAAGATGGCTACGGTGAAATACAAGACTTCACAGCAAAAGTCAGAGTGCAAGAAGGAACCAAGCCTATATTTCACAAACCACGTTCGGTTCCCTATGCTCTTAAGGAAGCAGTAGAGAAGGAACTGGAACGCCTAATAATAACATAATCACGAAAGTAGCGAGGAGCGACTGGGCCGCTCCGATTGTTGTAGTCCCAAAGAAAGACAAGACCGTCAGAATGTGCGGTGACTACAAGGTCACAGTAAATCACTGCATACTACCAGAGGAATATCCACTACCAAACGCTGAAGATCTGTTTGCCACTCTAGCTGGTGGGAAGGTTTTCAGTAAGCTGGACCTGGCATTCGCTTATCAGCAACTGAAGCTGGATCCGGAGTCAGAACAGTATCTGACCATCAATACACACAAGGGGCTATGGAATGGCCTATGGAATCTCGACAGCTCCAGCAATATTCCAACACACAATGGATCAGATCTTGGACGGTATAGACCATGTTGTGTGCTTCATGGACAACATCCTTGTGTCAGCACCAACCATTGGAGAGCACCTTGTAGTGCTGGACAAAGTGATGTCAAGACTTGAGGAAATATAGAGTGAGAATGAAACGCAGCAAGTGTGAGTTCCTCCAGGACTCAGTGGAGTATTTCGGATACAAGATTGATGCACAAGGCCTGCACCCAACCAACAGCAAGGTGGAAGCAATCGTAAACGCACAAGCACCCACAAATAACTCAGAGCTGAGGTCATTTTTGGGGCTCCTGAACTATTACGGAAAGTTTGTGGCAAACTTGTCCACATTGTTGCATCCGCGTCACCAACTGCTGCAGGCCGATACAAAGTGGAATTGGTCCCCACAATGCGAAGAAGCATTCAAGACTTGCAAACAGCGTCTGCTAAAGAGCAAGTGGCTTGCCCACTACAACACAGAGATGAAGCTGAGACTCGCGTGTGATGCATCTCCATACGGAGTAGGAGCCGTCATCTCACATGTTCTACCGTCAGGTGAAGAACACCCTATTGCATTTGCATCACGGACTCTGTCACCAAGTGAGAAAAATTATGCTCAAATGGAGATGAAGCCCTGAGCATAATATTTGGAGTGAAGAAGGTTCACAAATACCTCTACGGAAGGAAGTTCCAACTGCTGACAGATCACAAGCCTCTGTTGGCCATCCTTGGACCAAAATCAGCTATACCAACCCTTGCTGCACTTCAAATGCAACGTTGGGCTCAGATATTATTAGCCTACGACTACGAGATTGAGTACAGACGATCCAGTGATCACGCAAATGCCGATGCACTATCGAGACTACCGTGCAATAGTGACTCCGACAGTGTAAATGATAGAGCAGTCTTCCAGATCTCTCTCATTGATGAACTGCCCATATCTGCTTCTGACATAGGAGAGGAAACAAGGAAAGACCCAGTGCTTTCCAAAGTCTTGGACTTAACATTAGGTGGTTGGCCAACCTTCGTAAATGACGATAACCTTTGTCCATTCATCGACAAGAAAGACCAGTTGTCCACTGATCAAGGGTGTGTTCTGTGGGGATCAAGGGTGGTGGTACCTCACAAATTCCAGAGGAGACTGCTATCTGACCTGCATGAGGGACATCCAGGGAATCACTCGAATGAAAGCACTCGCTCGCAGTTATCTGTGGTGGCCTGGACTGGATCAGGACATTCAACAGCATGTAGGCCACTGCTCAACTTGTGAAGCTGTTCGCAACAAGCCTGCTGCTGCACCTCTTCATCCATGGTCCTGGGCTGCTACACCTTGGGAACGCATCCATGTGGATTACGCCGAAATTGACAAGCAACATTTCCTTGTTGTCGTCGATGTCCATTCCAAGTGGATGGAAGTGTTCCCTACTCAACTGAGCACAGCTGAGAAGACCATCAATCTTCTCAGACACCTGTTTGCATCCTTTGGACTAGTCAAGGAGCTAGATTTTGAAATGTTTCTCAAGAACAACGGAGTAAGGCACATCCTGTCACCACCTTACCATCCGGCATCAAACGGAGCAGCGGAGAGAGCCGTGCAAACCTTTAAGAAGGCCTGGACTAGACTCCAGGTTCAGTCTGTGCCCATCCACCAAAGGCTTCCCCGGTTCCTGTTTACTTACCGTAACACACCACACACAGTAACGGAATGTACACCAGCTGAACTGTTTCTGAAACGCCAACCACCTTCCCCGCCTGACATTGTTGAAACCAGACTTGTCAAGCACTGTGGCAAAGCACCAGCTACAGCAGAAGAAAGCTCATGACAGACACTCAAAGACTGTCAGAGAATTCAAAGAGGAAGAGAGGGTGATGGTACGTGATTTCAGACACCCTAAGCGCCTGTGGAACTCAGGTGTGATCTTGCAACGCAGAGGACCTTTGACTTACCAAGTCCAAATTGGTCATCGCCAGGTCAACGTTCATGTGGATCATCTACTACGGTCCAACGCCCCAGCAGAGACATGCCGAGAGAACAAGAACAATAACGACCCCCAGGACTATTCTCCTGACTGTGGACGTACGGGAGAGACAGCGCCTGACCTTCCACCCGAACCTGGCCCACCACAGGAAGCCCAGGAGGAGCGGAGATACCTATTCGACAGCGAAGGGCACCTCAACAGCTTGACCTGTGAGTTGAGCTGGTTAAGGAGGTAACGGACAGTAAAACAAACACTTTAATATGTCCTAGATAAAAGGAAAGAAAAAGGACATTACCTGGGTTAGTTATTAGGACACAAACTCCATCTTCGGGGAAGAATAATCCCTGGATTTGTGCTGGGCTCTGAAAAGTCTGCTTCAACCCAGTAGTTGAAAAATGTTTAAGAATGCATTGTTCAGATATTGCATTAGTAGTTACCCAACATATTTACCTTGTTCTCTGGGAGTTAAACACTATGGGGGAGGAGTGTAGTATCTGGGATCTACATCTGTTTATATTAGTTACTGTGCTGTTACTAAGCAGTAATGCATTACGGCAGTGTTACGTTACTACACCTAATAGGAAATGCACATGCACACTGGGGTGCCGGGAACTGTAGAGCACGAGGGGTTTTGACTAAACGAAAACTAACTGTACTCCCGTCTCCTGCCTGGACATTTCTCCACAACACAAATATTACGGTTTTGTTGTATTTAAAAGTGTGCCTTCTAGGCTAATAACAACTGTACCCAGGATCGGATCCACTCTTTGCTTCCGTTGAGATCTGTTGGCGGATTGGCGGATTGGGTTGTTTGACTGACTACAACCTTTTTGTATACGGTATTTCATTTGTTTTGGTGTGATGTATACCGTGATGATATGTGGTCAGTTGTAGTTGAAGACGTGTTGAGATTTGATATTCTTTATGGTTGTGTGTTAAAATAGTTTATATTTTGATTGAGACTGGGTTTACGCTACACTGGTATAAACGGAAAAACATTGCGTGACTAAGGTCACTTGAGTTCCCTGAACTCCTTTACCGGGCTGGACTCTTTTAGGCCCGAGGTACAGGACTTTTCTGGAGGAACCAGAGCTCATTCTTTGTTTTATTATGTGTGTGTGATCATTTATGTTGGTAATACAACCCATGCAAAATAGTTGTTTTGAAGTTATTTCCAATGTTTTAAGGGTTTATGAAAAGCGCATGTCCATCCTCACTTTAACATGAATCCTTTGTATTGGTGTAGACTTGTGGGGACTGAATCCCTCCCAAAACCAAATATTTTCTCAGGTAGGCACAACCTACCTGGTACCCCTATAAACAATAACCTCAAGTCAAAACCGTTACAATACGATCACATACGTCTCTCTATGTGTGGGAATACGTGGGAAGTTTTTTTCATGTATACATTGAATATTAATTTATCGTACAACATCCCTGTGATTCAGCCCAGGTTTGTGGGGGGAGACCTTACTATTCAAGCAGACTAGTCTGTCTCATGAAGATCTGTGAATGGAACAGTGACTTTTTGCTCTGTCCTCCTTGTGTGAGAGTCAATTAGAGCATTTCATTTTGGCCTGCTTTTGGCTAAATTAGTGTCACGTTTATGAATGTCTATTTTATTTTTGTCAAGTGTAAATATGAGCACCCCATTGCTTTTGCAACTGTAACTTTGCCCTTGAAGTCCTGCGTCCACGTGTATGTGTAGACTACCATCTTCTTTGGACGCCAGGTCCCGGTAAATTCTTAATAGCGCAAAGAATTGAACATTGTCTTCCTCTTCTGTTCATGTCGCTGGGTTGGACAGTGAGGTAGTGACAGATGCTACAGTAACTCAGGTCTCAGTGTGTGGAGACTTGCTGCTCTGGACCCATTTCTTGTACCAGAATGATGCTATGGGTGAAGAGATTCTCACCTTAACAGTAAAGGCTGCAGGCTCTACCAACAAAATACACAAGCACTCTGATACCCTGTAAACCATGATCCATTCTGTATCTCACACACGGAGTCAAACGTAAATGGTTGCTGTTCCTACAAAGTCCTGTACATTGTTAAACATGACCCGATAGCCAGCGAAGTAAGACAGGTGCGGGGGGGGGGTCTCATTTTGAAAGTGTGCTGCTTATTTGACTGTTACAGATGGAGCAGACCTTCACTGACTACCAGCCCCTCATATCACACTTGTACATAAGTTAGTGGTACTGATATTTGGTAGTCTGGGCCACATATAGACTTGACAGTACCTTGGCTTCGAGATTGCAGGCCTGCCTAAGACTAAAGCAAAGTAACTAGAGAGGTACTACTCTGTTTCAGCTGTGATTGGCAGCCTAGCTGTATGGATAAGAATGTGCGTTTTGTATGCTTTAGTATCCAAGACCTTTGAATCCTTCTTGATGTAATGCAATTTGTTTAAAAAAAATGTAATGTTTGTGTGATAGTAATACTGAACAAAACAGTCATGTTCATGCTATTTAATTCAGATCAACCACCTCAATTCAAAAAAATCAACATTATTTTGAAGAAATACTTTAGTACAAACCTATTATATCAGTGTTATTAGAAGAGTTTATTTTGGGTTTAATGTTTTATTTCTCCATGTGTCCTTCTGACCGCAAACTTTCCTACAAAGTGTTGATCGTAAAAACCTATGCCAAAATACAGAGTCAATGTGATTGACAAACCTTGACAAGAAAATTATAGATTTGACTCAATTTTGAGATTCATGAGGAATAGGAGAGAGGACAGGAAAGACACCCATCCGATGAAGATATCCCAGAAGCATCTGGTCTTCATGTTCAACAGAGAAGATCTCCTGCAAGACAAAAACAGTCAGCCTCGGCATTCTACTTCCCAGTCATGTGAGTGCGTTAGTGTGTCTGCCTCACGTTTAGCCACAGGTGTAAGCCACTACCAGGTACTTGTAGGTTCCTACACAGGGATCTCCATACAGAGAGTTGGACACCGGGACGTCACACTGTCTCTTCCCATCATAACTGTGTGTCAACAACAGGTACAGGTTAACATAACCTGTACTGTAGAAACATGACTGTAAACAGTACAGTAACGTGTTTACAGTTTTTTTGGATTGCTTACACACTAAAATTAAAAGTAGTACACTATTAGCAAAACCTTACACTCAAGAAGCAAAACATCAGCCCATATTTGCACAACTATAAGCACATTGTCAACCTCACACTTGTTGCAAAACTCTACACACAGTGATTTGCAAAACACTAAACACACTTAACATACATTACACACAAAAATCTATCATGAAGTCACATCCTTGCAATACCAAAGCACTGACTGTCAAATTACCACACCCTCCAACCTATTGGTTCAACACAGTCATCAGGTGTGCAAACACTCGTTTGCTTAATTGTAGACACATCAATCAGGTGTATTGGCACTATAGCAGGTGAGTTCATCGGCCTTCAAGCACAATGGAAAGAGTCAGAGAAAGAGGAGGAGGAGAACGAGGAGGACAAGAAGGACGAGGAGAACGAGGAGGACGAGGAGGAGGAAGAGGAAGACAAGAAGGTGCTCAAAGAGGACCGAATCTGACAAATGAGATCCGCGCAACACTGGTTGACCACGTTGTCAACCACGGCCTGATGCTGAGGGAGGCTGGACTGCGAGTACAGCCAAATCTAAGCCGATATACAGTGGCAAGTGTGATGAGAACATTTAGACTGGAAAATAGGTATTGTAAAAATATCATCATATCAAAAACATCTGCACAGTTTCAGTAACTGCTTACAGTACTGTATTCTATGCACTATCAGCACTTCTGTTACCTTTTCCTGTGAAATTACTGTACTATTGTATACTGTTTTTTTCTACATAGGATTGAGGGTCAGGAACAACAAGGGGGAAGGCCTCCTATGTTCACAGAACAGCAAGAGAGGGAGATATTAAACATGGTTTTGGCCAACAATGCTATAACACTCAAGCAGCTCCAAGCTAACATGGTCAATAACCACGCCATGTTCAACGACATCCATCAGGTCTCAACAGCAACACTGTCACGCATCCTAAAGAAAAAACATATTCAAATGAAGCAAATTTATCGAGTGCCTTTCGAGCGCAATTCCGAAAGGGTGAAACGACTGCGGCATGATAATGCAGAGGTATGTATTCACTTTAGCAGTGTGATCTTGCATACTGTCTCATAATCTTTTACTGTACTGTAATATGTATACTAGATCTACACTGAACTACACAATTTTGCCTGACACTGTTTTTCAGAGTTTTACGAATGGATGGAGAGGAGATCCAGCATCAGTTCATTTACGTAGATGAGGCTGGGTTCAACCTGACGAGAACACGAAGGAGGGGAAGAAACATCATTGGCCACAGGGCTATAGTCAATGTCCCAGGGCAACGTGGGGGTAATATAACACTCTGTGCAGCCATTACACAGAATGGGGTCCTCCACCGCCATGCCCATATGGGCCCTTACAACACAGCACTCATACTTACATTCTTGGACCAATTGCACAACATAACAGCAGCAAATCAAATCGATCATATGCAATACATTGTTGTCTGGGACAATGTGTCTTTCCACCGCTCTGGTCTGGTTCAGAACTGGTTTCAGCAACATCCACATTTCACCGTCCTATATCTTCCACCATACTCTCCATTCCTCAACCCTATAGAAGAGTTTTTCTCGGCATGGCGGTGGAAGGTATATGATCTCCGTCTCCAGGCTGAGGTACCCCTCATCCAAGCCATGGAGGAGGCCTGTGACCAGGTGGAGGTAGCAGCAATGCAAGGATGGATTCGTCATTCAAGACGTTTCTTTCCAAGGTGTCTTGCTAATGACAACATCAACCTGCGATGTTGATGAAATTCTCTGGCCAGATCCAGCTAGGCGAAGAGACAATGTCTAGTTATTTTTTATTTTGATCTTACAATATGTAAAGTGACGTTTGGTTACAGTATTATGAATCTCCATGTCAACATTTTGGGCGTGTTGAGAAATAAATGAGTTTCTTCAGTCTGCAACATTGGTCTTGTGTAGTGTTTGGTGAATTGACATTATATTTGTACTTTGTTGATAGTAGCCTACTCTAATCATAGGGAAGTAGAAGTGCTGAAAGTGTTTTAGGTTTATCACAGCAGAGTGTAACTCGTGCAAACAGAGCATAGTAATGTGAAACGTGTGTGTTTCATATGGTAACAAAGTGTGGTTTTTAAAAAGAAGTGTATAGTTTTTACAAGAGTGTTTAATTTTGCAAAGGATCTGTAGTGTTTTGCTAATTGGGTGTGTGGTTGTGCTAATTGTGTGTAGTGTTTTGAAAACACGGGCCCTGTTTTGAAAATCGTGCTTAAGCAATCAAAAAAAACTGTAAAATGGTACACTGCAGGTTTCAGTAACTCTGCCACCTTAATGCCAGTTGTGGATTGGATGAGGCACTTGGTGTTGGTTAGCGGGCCGATTAAAGGAACACACTAGCTGGTCACGGCGACCATAGTTGGCACTGTGGATCTGGATCGTACCTTCATCTGAGGAAGGAAGAGAGGTAAGGCCGGATGTCTGGTGTGTGCTAGTGATGGTAATATAAACCATATAATATATATCATATGACATAGAATACTGTACAGCCGAGTTGACGAGCTTTACCACATTCTAATAGAGCCTTCCCACATTCTAACAGAGAGTCAGAGCCTTACCACATTCTAGTAGAGCGTCAGAGCCTTCCCACATTCTAGTAGAGCGTCCAGAGCCTTCCCACATTCTAGTAGAGCGTCAGAGCCTTACCACATTCTAGTAGAGCATCAGAGCCTTACCCCATTCTAGTAGAGCGTCAGAGCTTTACCACATTCTAGTAGATCGTCAGAACCTTACCACATTCTAGTAGAGCGTCAGAGCCTTACCCCATTCTAGTAGAGCGTCAGAGCCTTTCCCCATTCTAGTAGAACGTCAGAGCCTTACCCCATTCTAGTAGAGCATCAGAGCCTTACCCCATTCTAGTAGAGCGTCAGAGCCTTTCCCCATTCTAGTAGAGCATCAGAGTCTTACCCCATTCTAGTAGAGCGTCAGAGCCTTTCCCCATTCTAGTAGAGCATCAGAGCCTTACCAAATTCTAGTTGAACATCAGAGCCTTCACACGTGATGCTGCGTGCTGCCAAGACAAACAAACAGGAATTACACACCACACTGGCCACTGCTGGGCAGACATAAATAAAAGACATACATTTTTATAGCAGACATTAGCCTAGTTTAGTATTTTGTATTATTATACATAGAAACAGACTGACTTGCTGGGAGGCAGGTGTAGGTGGTTTCCAGGTATTTGTAGATTCCAACACAGGGGTCAGAAGTACGGAAGACTTCAGTGTTCACTTCAAACACCTGTTTCAGGAGGTAAGATGAGCTATGGCTGGGATTTAATCAAACGCGTTGTCGACAAGCATGTGTCGCTTGACATTTAAAGCAGACTTCTGCAGTGTTTACTGGGAACGTCAGGACAATTGGCTTTTAAAAAAAAGGCACATTGATTAAACTGCAGCATGTCTTTATCAAATAAACACTGTGTGACTGAGTGTACCTCTGAGAGGAACTCCAGGGTGCCTGTCTTTGAACACTGTGTGTCGGTCAGCTGGTTGGCAGGTCGTCCTTCTCTGCAGGTGGTTCCGTCAGTCCTTCCATACAGAGCTCTCTCAATGAAGATCACTCCAGAATCTAGCAGGGCAAGAAAAACAATGTAAAGAAACAGACAGCACTATGGAGAGACCATCAGGATAGAATGTGTGTGTTCTTACCACAGATCAGGAACTGGACGTTTTCTCCATTGTCACAGGTGACCACTCTCGTCGCTGAGTGAGAAACAATTACCATCACATTAACTGAACAAAACATATAAAACGCAACAAATAATGTGTTGGTCCCATGTTTCATGAGCAAAAATAAAACAAAATCCCAGTAATTTTCCATATGCACAGAAAGTTCAACTGTTGTGCACAAATTTGTTTACATCCCGTTTAGTGAGCATTTCTCCTTTGCCAAGATAATCCATCTACCCACCTGATAAGTGTGGCGAATCAAGAAGTTGATTAAACAGCACGATCATTACACAGGTGCACCTTGTGCTGGGGACAATAAAAGACCACTCTAAAATGTGCAGTCACAACACAATGCCACAGATGTCTCATTTTGAGGATGTGTGCAATTGGCATGCTTACTGCAGTAGTGTCCACCAGAGCTGTTGCCAGAGAATATAATTTTAATTTCTCTACCACAAGCCACCTCCATTTTAGAGAATTTGGCAATACATCTACCCGGCCTCACAACTGCAGACCACATGTAATCACGCCAACACAGTACCTCCACATCCGGCTTCTTCACCTGTGGGATTGTCAGAGAGGGGAGGGGGGTGCTGAGGAGTATCTGTAATAGCCTGTAATAAAACCCTTGAGAGGAAAATATAATTATAATTGGCTGGGCCTGGCGCCAATGAGTGGGGGCCCACGGTGGGTCATGAAACTGCCCTTGCCCAGTCGTGAAATCCACTGGATAGGGCCTAATGAATTTATTTCAATTGACCGATTTCTTTATATGAACTGTAGCTCAGTAAAATCTTTGAAATTGTTGCATGGATATTTTTATTCAGTGTAGATGTGCACAAACATACACAATAACGTACCTGCAGCTAGTAATGTACTTCTGTTCACCTGACTTAGAATTCCTCACAAACAAATGTCGACCGCATTATCTACCAAGGGAATCCTCTTCGATTATAATCACAGCCGTATATATTCCCCCCCAAGCAGACACATCGATGGCCCTGAACAAACTTTATTTGACTCTTTGTAAACTGGAAACCACATATCCTGAGGTTGCATTCATTGTAGCTGGGGCTTTTAGCAAGGCATAACAAAACATTCCCAAACCAGAAACCATGGATTGATGGCAGCATTCGCGCGAAACTGAAAACGCGAACCACTGCTTTTAACCAGGGCAAGGTGACCAGAAACATGACCGAATACAAACAGTGTAGCTATTACCTCCGCAAGGCAATCAAACAAGCTAAGCGTCAGCATAGAGACAAAGTAGAGTTGCAATTCAACGGCTCAGACACGAGGTATGTGGCAGGGTCTATAGTCAATCAAGAATTACAAAAAGAAAACCAGCCCCGTCGCGGACCAGGATGTCTTGCTCCCAGACAGACTAATTAACTTCTTTGCTCGCTTTGAAGACAATACAGTGCCACTGACACGGTCCGCTACCAAAACCTGCGGACTCTCCTTCACTGCAGCCATGAGTAAAACATTTAAACGTGTTAACCCTCGCAAGGCTGCAGGCCCAGACGGCATCCCCAGCCGCGTCATCAGAGCATGCGCAGACCAGCTGGCTGGTGTGTTTATGGACATATTCAATCAATCCTTATCCCAGTCTGCTGTTCCCACATGCTTCAAGACGGCCACCATTGTTCCTGTTTCCAAGAAAGCTAAGGTAACTATGCTAAACGATTACTGCCCTGTAGCACTCACTTCCGTCATCATGAAGTGCTTTGAGAGACTAGTCAAGGACCATATCACCTCCACCCTACCTGATACCCTAGACCCACTCCAATTTGCTTACCGCCCCAATAGGTCCACAGACGACGCAATCGCAACCACACTGCACACTGCCCTAACCCATCTGGGCAAGAGGAATACCTATGTGAGAATGCTGTTCATCGACTACAGCTCGGCATTCAACACCATAGTACCCTCCAAGCTTGTCATCAAGCTCGAGACCCTGGGTCTCGACCCCGCCCTGTGCAACTGGGTACTGGACTTCCTGACGGGCCGCCCCCAGGTGGTGAGGGTAGGTAACAACATCTCTACCCCACTGATCCTCAACACTGGGGCCCCAAAAGGGTGCGTTCTGAGCCCTCTCCTGTACTCCCTGTTCACCCACGACTGCTCAATCATCAAGTTTGCGGACGACACTACAGTGGTAGGCTTGATTATCAACAACGACGAGGCTGCCTACAGGGAGGAGGTGAGGGCCCTCGGAGTGTGGTGTCAGGAAAGTAACCTCACACTCAACGTCAACAAAACAAAGGAGATGATTGTGGACTTCAGGAAACAGCAGAGGGAGCACCCACCTATCCACATCGACGGGACAGTAGTGGAGAGGGTAGTAAGTTTTAAGTTCCTCGGCAGACACATCACGGACAAACTGAATTGGTCCACCCACACAGACGGCGTTGTGAAGAAGGCGCAGCAGCGCCTCTTCAACCTCAGGAGGCTGAAGAAATTCGGCTTGTCACCAAAAGCACTCACAAACTTCTACAGATGCACAATCGAGAGCATCCTGTTGGGCTGTATCACTGCCTGGTACGGCAACTGCTCCGCTCACAACCGTAAGGCTCTCCAGAGGCTAGTGAGGTCTGCACAACGCATCACCGGGGGCAAACTACCTGCCCTCCAGGACAGCTACACCACCCGATGTCACAGGAAGGCCATAAAGATCATCAAGGACAACAACCACCCGAGCCACTGCCTGTTCACCCCGCTATCATCCAGAAGGCGAGGTCAGTACAGGTGCATCAAAGCAGGGACCGAGAGACTGAAAAACAGCTTCTATCTCAATGCCATCAGACTGTTAAACAGCCACCACTAACATTGAGTGGCTGCTGCCAACATACTGACTCAACTCCAACCACTTTAATAATGGAAATTGATGTAAAAAAAAATGTATCACTAGCCACTTTAAACAATGCCACTTAATATGTTTACATACCCTACATTACTCATCTCATATGTATATGTATACACTGAACTGTATCATCTACTGCATCTTGCCATCTTTATGTAATACATGTATCACTAGCCACTTTAAACTATGCCACTTTATGTTTATATACCCTATACCCTCATCTCACATGTATATACTGTATTAGATACCATCTACTGCATATTGCCTATGCCGTTCTCTACCATCACTCATTCACATATCTTTATGTACATATCCTTTATCCCTTTACACTTGTGTGTATAAGGTAGTAGTTGTGGAATTGTTAGGTTAGATTACTCATTGGTTATTACTGCATTGTCAGAACTAGAAGCACAAGCATTTCGCTACACTCGCATTAACATCTGCTAACCATGTGTATGTGACAAATAAAATTTGATTTGATAACCTATAATGCAGTATATACAGTTGAAGTCGGAAGTTTACATACACTTAGGTTGGAGTCATTAAAACTTGTTTTTCAACCACTCCACAAATTTCTTGTGAACAAACTATAGTTTTGGCAAATCGGTTAGGACATCTACTTTTTGCATGGCACAAGTAATTTTTCCAACAATTGTTTACAGACAGATTATTTCACTTATAATTCACCGTATAATAATTCCAGTGGATCAGAAGTTTACATACACTAAGTTGACTGTGCCTTTAAACAGCTTGGAAAATTCCAGAAAATGACGTTATGGCTTTAGAAGCTACTGACAGGCTAATTTACATCATTTGAGTCAACTGGAGGTGTACCTGTGGATGTATTCCAAGGCCTACCTTCAAACTCAGTGCCTCTTTGCTTGACATCATGGGAAAATCAAAAGAAATCAGCCAAGAACTCAGAAAAAATTTGTAGACCTCCACAAGTCTGGTTCATCCTTGGGAGCAATTTCCAAATGCCTGAAGGTACTACGTTCATCTGTACAAACAATAGTCCACAAGTATAAACACCATGGGACCACGCAGCCGTCATACAGCTCAGGATGGAGATGCGTTCTGTCTCCTAGAGATTAATGTACTTTGGTGTGAAAAGTGCAAATCAATCCCAGAACAACAGCAAAGGACCTTGTGAAGATGCTGGAGGAAACAGGTACAAAAGTATCTATATCCACAGTAAAACAAGTCCTATATCGACATAACCTGAAAGTCCGCTCAGCAAGGAAGAAGCCACTGCTCCAAAACAGCCATAAAAAGGCCAGACTATGATTTGCAAGTGCACATGGGGACAAAGATCATACTTTTTGGAGAAATGTCCTCTGGTCTGATGAAACAAAATAGAACTGTTTGGCCATAATGACCATCGTTGTGTTTGATGGAAAAAGGGGAGGCTTGCAAGCCAAAGAACACCATCCCAAGCGTGAAGCACGGGTGTGGCAGCATCATGTTGTGGGGGTGCTTTGCTGCAGGAGGGACTGGTGCACTTCACAAAATACATGGGATCATGAGGAAGGAAAATTATGTGGATATATTGAGGCAACATTTCAAGACATCAGTTAGGGAAAAAAAAGCTTGGTCGCAAATGGGTCTTCCAAATGGGTCTTCCAAATGAACAATGACCCCAAGCATACTTCCAAAGTTGTGGCAAAATGGCTTAAGGACAACAAAGTCAAAGTATTGGAGTGGCCATCACAAAGTCCTGACCTCAATCCTATAGAAAATGTGTGGGCAGAACTGAAAAAGCGAGTGCGAGCAAGGAGGCATACCAACCTGACTCAGTTACACTAGCTCTGTCAGGAGGAATGGGCCAAAATTCACCTAACTTATTGTGGGAAACTTGTGGAAGGCAACCTGAAAAGTTTGACCCAAGTTAAAATCTGTTATGGCAAGGGAACTCCACCCCCCCATTCAGCTGAAAAGGTGGCGCAGGGAATTCAAAGATATTCTTTAGAAATATTTAACTTTCACACATTAACAAGTCCAATACCACAAATGAAAGATTAAACATCTTGTTCATCTACCCATCATGTCCGATTTTTAAAATGTTTTACATCGAAAACACAACATATATTTATGTTAGACCACCACCAAATCAAAGGGAAAACGCAGCCATTTTTTCCAGCCAAAGATAGTCACAAAAGCAGGATTAGAGATAAAATGAATCACTAACCTTTTGAAAATCGTCATCAGATGACACTCATATGACATGCTACACAATACATTTATGTTTTGTTCGATAATATGCATATTTATATCCACAAATCTCGGTTTACATTGACGCCATGTTCAGAACTGCCTCCAAAATATCCGGAGGAATTATAGAAAGCTACGCCAGATAACAAAAATACTCATCATAAACTTTGACTAAAGATACATGTTCTACATATAATTAAAAATACACTGGTTCTTAATGCAACCGCTGTGTCAGATTTTTTTTAAACGTTACGGAAAAAGCCGAACATTGCAATAATCTGAGACAGCGCTCAGACGTAAAAGTATTTCTCTGCCATGTTGGAGTCAACAGAAATACGAAATTACAACATAAATATTCCCTTACCTTTGATGATCTTTCGTCAGAATGTAGTGCAAGGAGTCCTAGTTCCACAATAAATCGTTGTTTTGTACCATAATGTCCAATACTAGTGTCCAATTAGCTGCATTTGCTATCACTTTCAGCTCACGTGCCCAAAAACTGACTGCTGGTCCAGGACAACTCGCACGATAACTTCAAAAATATATATTCCAGGTCGAATAAACTGGTCAAACTAAGTAGAGAGTCAATCTTCAGGATGTTATTTTCATATATATCCAATAACGTTCCAATCGGATCATACGTTTTCAGCTGCAGCCAAATGGAACGGCGGTGGCACCCACAGAGAAATGCGCCACAGGAAAATGGCATTCTGTCGGGACACTGACTATTTCCCCTCCCATTCGGTCAAAGTTCACAGCAAATGCTCCATTCCACTTTCTACTGAATGAGGACATCTAGTGGAAGGCGTAGGAAGTGCTACCAGATCCATATCTTGTTGGGAAAGGAGGGGGCAATGAAGTCAAAGTTGCCCCACATTCAGAATTTCACTTCTTGTTTGGAAGATTGCCTGCCCTATGAGTTCTGTTATACTCACATACATAATTCAAACAGTTTTTAGAAACTTCAGAGTGTTTTCTATCCAATAGTAATAATAATATGCATATATTAGTAATCTAGGACAGAGTAGGATGCAGTTCACTATGGGCACGCAATTCAGCCAAAGTGAAAATACTGCCCCCTATCCTCAACAAGTTAATTAAACCATTTAAAGGCAACGCTACCAAATACTAATTGAGTGTATGTAATCTTCTGACCCACTGTGAATGCGACAAAATAAATAAAAGATGAAAGAAATCCTTCTCTCTACTATTATTCTGACATTTCACAATCTTAAAATAAAGTGGTGATCCTATCTGACCAAAGACAGGGTTTTACTAGGATTACATGTCAGGAATGGTGAAAAACTGAGTTTATATGTATTTGGCTAAGGTGTATGTAAACTTCCGACTTAAACTGCACATCTGAGATGAGTATTGCAAAAATATGTAAACAAAGTGACTTAAAAGAGGCCAGTGATGATTTCAAGACAATGTATATAGGGCAGCAGCCTCTAATGTGCTAGTGATGGCTATTTAACAGTCTGATGACCTTGTGATAGAAGCTGTTTTTCAGTCTCTCGGTCCCAGCTTTCGGGCACCTGTACTGACCTCGTCTTCTGGATGATAGCGGGATGAACAGGCAGTGGCTCTGGTGGTTGTTGTCCTTGATGATCAATTTTAGCCTTCCTGTGACATCAGGTGCTGTAGGTGTCCTGGAAGGCAGGTAGTTTGCCCCAGATGATGGGTTGGGCAGACTGCACCACCCTCTGGAGAGTGCTGCGGTTGCGGGTGGTGCAGTTGCCGTACCTGGAGGTGATACAGCCCGACAGGATCCTCTCAATTGTGCATCTGTAAAAGTTTGTGAGGGCCTTCAGCCTTCTGAGGTTGAATAGGTGCTATTGCACCTTCTTCACAACACTGTTTGTGTGGGTGAACCATTTCAGTTTGTCAGGGATGTGTACGCCGAGGAACTTGACGCATTTCACCTTCTCCACTGCAGTCCCGTCGATGTGGATCGGGGAGGGCTCCTTCTGCTGTTTCCTGAAGTCCACGATCAGCTCCTTTATTTTGTTGATGTTGGGTGAGAGGTTATTTTCCTGGCACCACACTCCCAGGGCACTCATCTCCTCCCTGTAGGCTGTCTCAGCATTGTTGGCTAGGGATGCCTTCTTACATCAGCCACAGAGAAGGAGAGCCCACAGTCCTTGATAGCGGGCCGCATCTGTGGCACTGTGTTATCCTCAAAGCGGGCGAAGAAGGTGTTTAGCTTGTCCGGAAGCAAGACGTTGGCATCCTCGACGTGGCTGGTTTTCCCTTTGTAGTCCATGACTGTCTGTAGGTCCTGCCACATACTGTACGTCTTGTGTCTGAGCCGTTGAATTGCGACTCCACTTTGTCTCTATACTGACGTTTTGCATGTTTGATTGCCTTACGGATGGAATAACCAAACTGTTTTGTATTCGACCATATTCAGAGTCACCTTACCATGGTTAAATGCGATGGTTTGCACTTTCAGTTTTGCGTGAATGCTACCATCTATCCATGGTTTCTGGTTAGGGTAGGTTTTAATAGTCACAGTGGGTACATCATCTTCTATACACTTCCTGATAAACTCAGTCACCAGTCATCAGTGTTTTCGTCTATGTTGTTCTCGGAGGCTACTCAAAACATATCCCAGTCTGCTTAATCATAGCAATCTTGAAGTGTGGATTCCGATTGGTCAGACCAGCGATGAATAGTCCCTGGCATGTGTACTTCCTGTTTGAGTTTCTGCCTATAGGAAGGGAGGAGCAAAATGGAGTCGTGATCAGATTTCCCGAAGGGAGGGCGGGGGAGGATTGTGTTGGCATCCCGGAAGTTGGAGTAGCAGTGGAAGTGTTTTAGCAGCATGAGTACTGCAGTCAATATGTTGATGGAACTTCAGTAGCATTTTCCTCAAATTTGCTTTGTTAAAATCCCCAGTTACGATAAATGTGGCCTCAGGATATGTGGTTTCCAGTTTGCATAAAGTCCAGTGAAGTTCTTTGAGGGCCGTCGTGGTATCGGCTTGAGGGGGAATATACACTGCTGTGACTACAACCAAAGAGAATTCTCTTGGGAGATAATACGGTCGGCACTTGATTGTGAGTTATTCTTGGTCGGGTAAACAAAAGGACTTGAGTTCACAATCACACCATGAGTAGTTAATTATGAAACATACACCCCCGCCCTTCTTCCCAGAGTGATATTTATTCCTGTCTGCGAGATGAACTGAGAACCCGACTGACTGTACGGACTCAGACAGTATATCCCGAGAGAGCCATGTTTCCGTGAAACAGAGTATGTTACAATCCCTGATATCTCTCTGGAAGGAAATCCTCGCCCTGAGCTCATCAAATTTATTATCCAGAAACTGAACATTAGCGAGTAATATACTCGGAAGCAGTGGGTGGTGTGCTTGCCTCCTGAGTCAGACTAGACGTCCACTCCGAGTACCTCTCCTCCGCAGGCGGTGTTTTGAGTCAGCCTCTGGAATCAGTTCAAATGCCCTGGGAGGTACAAACAAAGGATCCGATTCGGGAAAGTCATATTCCTGGTCATAATACTGGTGAGTTACCATTGCACTGATATCCAAAAGTTCTTCCCGGCTGTATATAATAACACACATTTTCTGGGCTAATAATGTAAGAAATAAAATTTCCTAAGAGCTAGAAGCACGGCAGCGGCATTTTATCGGCGCATCTAATGTTCTTGGTATTTCCTTTTGTGAGTTGGGGATGCATGAAGTGATGTTTGCCTTTTTACATTTAATAACTTACCGTCCAACATCCCTGTGTTTTGGCTTTGTAAGTATAGCCCAGGTTTGTGGAGGGAAACCTTTCTATTCAAGCAGACTTGTCTGTCTCATGAAGAGCTATGAATAGAAGTGACTGTTTGCACTATCCTCCTAGTTATGTGGGAGTCAATTTGAACATTTAATTTTGGCCTGATTTTGACTACATTCTGATCTAAAGTGTGATGTTTTGTCTACTGTAAATATGAGCACTGCTTTTGCAACTGTACTTGTAATTGAAAAGTGAAAGACTAAAGTTACATACATGGGATGCTTTAGTGAATTTCAGAATGTCTGGAATAGAAAAGGCAGAAATAAAACAATTCAATAAACATTCGCAGCCAGTCATCCAAAACATAGCCCTATGCAGTCGTTAAATTCCTATAGGTGGCAAAGGCTAAGGATGTGTGTTCAACAGGCAGACAAGTTTCAGACCATTTAAATCATTTTTGATTAGAACTTTAGTCCTTGAAGTCCTGCGTCCACGTGTATGTGTAGACTACCATCTTCTTTGGACGCCAGGTCCCGGTAAATTCTTACTGGACAACTGGAAAGAGAATGTGGTAAGTTGAAGTTGAACATTTTCTTCCTCTTGTTCATGCTGCTGGTTTGAAGTGACTACAATAACGCAGGTCTGTGTACAGTTCCTTCAGAGAGCATTCATATACTGATTTATTCCACACTGTTACAACCTGAATTAAAATCTTAACCATCTATATTTTCAATAATTCTATTGAAAATGAACAGAATTTAATTTACACAAGTATTCACAGCTGTAGTCGCTGCCAAAGGTGATTCTAAGAGCTTTGCCAACCTGGACCGTACAAATTCTGCACACTTAAATTCTTCAAGCTCTAAGTTGATCATAGCTAGACAGCCATTTAAGTCAACTTGGCCACTTGAACATTCAATGTAGTCTTGGGAAGCAATGCATGTATATTTGGCCTCGTTTTAGGTTATTGTGCTGCTGGAAGTGGAGTCTTCCAGTGTCTGTTGGAAAGCAGACAAACTGGTTTTCCTCTAGGATTATGCATGTGCTTTGCACTATGCCTTTTATTTTATCTTCAAAAACTCTAGTCCTTGCCAACGACAGGCAAACGCACATGCTTCAGCCACCACCAAGCTTGATAATATGAAGACTGGTATGCAGTCATTTTGTGTTTGCCCCAAACAAAACACTTCGTGTTCGGGATATTAAGTGAACTTCTTTGCTGCATGTTATGTGGTATTGCTGATACGGGCAGCGTAGCTGTATGCAGAATACTGCTTTTTGTAGCCTTAATGGTCCATGTATCCAAGACCTTCGAATTCTTCTTGGTGTGATGTAATTTGTGGATTAAAATAAAGACTAAATTATGTGAGTGGACATGTTTCATAATATTGAACAAAGGACACCAAGTCTATGCTGCTTAGTTTAATTCAGATCAAACAGCACAGCTCACAAGATCATTGTTTTGAAGAAATACTTGAGTACACAAAGTGCACTAAGTATTATGGTAACAAAGTTATTTGAAATAAAGTTCATTTTTTGGGGTTAATGTTTTATTTCTCCATTCATCCTCTTGACCGTGCCTTGCTGCAGCACCAGGGATAAGGATCCAGAGGGGCCTCATTTCAAAACATGTTACTACACACAAATTATGCCTATGACCAAATACACAATGTGATTTACAGATTTTACACTCAATTGAGATTTCAGAAGGAGGCGAGAGGACCGGAAAGAAAGACATCCACCCAATGAAGAGGAAGATATCCAAGAAGTCTCTGGTCTTTGTTCCTCAGAAGATTGCCTGCAAAACAAAAATGGTCAACCCCAGCATTCTATTCCCCAGTTGTGTGAGTGCATTAGTGTGTGTGCCTCACGTTTAGCCACAGGTGTAAGCCACATCCAGGTACTTGTAGGTTCCTACACAGGGATCTCCATACAGAGAGTTGGACGCCGGGACGTCACACTGGCTCTTCCCATTACACCTGTGTCAACGACAGGTACAGGTTAACACTACAGTCCAGGTTAACACTAGTCATGCATTTCTACAGGTACAGGTTAACACTAGTCATGTTTCTACAGTCCAGGTTAACACTACAGTACAGGTTAACACTAGTCATGTTTTTACAGTCCAGGTTAAAACTACAGTCATGTTTCTACAGTACAGGTTAACACTACAGTCATGCATTTCTACAGGTAGAAGTTAAAACTACAGTACACTGCAGGTTTCAGTACCTCTTTGCCACCTTACTGGTGGTTATGGATTGGCTGAGGCAGTTGGTGTTGGCTAGTTGGTTAGCTGGCCGATTAAAGGAACACACTAGCTGGTCACGGCGGCCATAGTTGGCACTGTGGATCTGGATCGTACCTTCATCTGAGGGAAAGGAGGAAGGAGAAAGGGGGATAAGGTAAGGCTGGATGTCTTTGGTGTACAAGTGATGGTAATAAACAGTGTATAATACTGCTCCACTATATCATCATATGAGATGTGACTACACTGTACAGCAGTGTTGACCAGCTTACAACATTCTAATAGAGCAGCATACTACCCTGCATCCCACTGCTGGCTTGCTTCTGAAACTAAGCAGGGTTGGTCCTTTTGAGTTCCTGGATGTGTGACCAGATGCTGCTGGAGGTGGTGTTGAAGGGCCAGTAGGAGGCACCCTTTGCTCTGGTCTAAAAAAGATCCCATAGCCTTGTGTAGGGTGCAGTCTTTCCGATGGGACGTTAAACGGGTGTCCTGACTATGGTCACTAAAGAGCCCATGGCACATATCGTAAGAGTAGGGGTGTTAACCCCGGTGTCCTGGCTAAATTCCCAAATCTGGCTCTCATACCGTCATGGTCACCTAATCATCCCCAGCTTACAATTGGCTCATTCAACCTCCTCTACCCTGTAACTTTTCCCCAGGTCATTGCTGTAAATGAGAATGTATTCAGTCAACTTAACTGGTAAAATAATGTATAAAAATAGAGCCCCACATTCTCGTAGGGCATCGGACGAGCCCCACATTCTCGTAGGGCAACGGAGCCTCACCACATTCTAGTAGAGCAACGGAGCCTCACCACATTCTAGTAGAGCAACGGAGCCTCACCACATTCTAGTAGAGCAACGGAGCCTCACCACATTCTAGTAGAGCAACAGAGCCTCACCACATTCTAGTAGAGCAACAGAGCCTCACCACATTCTAGTAGAGCAACAGAGCCTCACCACATTCTAGTAGAGCAACAGAGCCTCACCACATTCTAGTAGAGCAACAGAGCCTCACCACATTCTAGTAGAGCAACAGAGCCTCACCACATTCTAGTAGAGCAACAGAGCCTCACCACATTCTAGTAGAGCAACAGAGCATCACCACATTCTAGTAGAGCAACAGAGCCTCACCACATTCTAGTAGAGCATCAGAGCCTCACCACATTCTAGTTGAACATCAGAGCCTCACCACATTCTAGTTGAACATCAGAGCCTCACCACATTCTAGTTGAACATCAGAGCCTCACCACATTCTAGTTGAACATCAGAGCCTCACCACATTCTAGTTGAACATCAGAGCCTCACCACATTCTAGTAGAGCCTCACCACATTCTAGTAGAGCCTCACCACATTCTAGTAGAGCCTCACCACATTCTAGTAGAGCCTCACCACATTCTAGTAGAGCCTCACCACATTCTAGTAGAGCCTCACCACATTCTAGTAGAGCCTCACCACATTCTAGTAGAGCCTCACCACATTCTAGTAGAGCATCAGAGCCTCACCACATTCTAGTAGCGCATCAGAGCCTCACCACATTCTAGTAGGGCATCAGAGCCTCACCACATTCTAGTAGGGCATCAGAGCCTCACCACATTCTAGTAGGGCATCAGAGCCTCACCACATTCTAATAGAACATCAGAGCCTCACCACATTCTAATAGAACATCAGAGCCTCACCACATTCTAGTTGAACATCAGAGCCTTCACACGTGATGCTGCGTGCTGCCAAGACAAACAAACAGGAATTACACACCACACTGGCCACTGCTGGGCAGACAAATAAAATACATACATTTTCATAGCAGACATTAGCCTGGTTTAGTATTTTCTATTAATATACATAGAAACAGACTGACTTGCTGGGAGGCAGGTGTAGGTAGTTTCCAGGTATTTGTAGATTCCAACACAGGGGTCAGAAGTACGAAAGACTTCAGTGTTCACTTCACACACTTGTTTCCCATTGCACCTGGGGGATATCAGGAGGTAAGATGAGCTATGGCTGGGATTTAATCAAACGCGGTGTCAACAAGCATGCAGCGCTTGACATTTAAAGCAAACATTTGTAGTGTTTACTGTGAACATCAGGAAAATTGGCTTTAAAAAGGCACATTGATACTGCAATGTGCTTTTCAACAAAGTGCCTCTGAATCCCAGCATGTCTTTATCAAATAAATACTGACTGTACCTGTGTGAGAGGACCTCCAGGGTGCCCGTCTGTGAACACTGTGTGTTGGTCAGCTGGTTGGCAGGTCGTCCTTCTTTGCAGGTGGTTCCGTCAGTCCTTCCATACAGAGCTCTCTCAATCAAGATCACTCCAGAATCTAGCAGGGCAAGAAAAAGAATGTAAAGAAACAGACAGCACTATGGAGAGACCATCAGGATAGAATGTGTGTGTTCTTACCACAGATCAGGAACTGGACGTTTTCTCCATTGTCACAGGTGACCACTCTCGTCGCTGAGTGAGAAACAATCACATATACACTGAACAAAAATTAAAACGCAACAAATGTGTTGGTCCCATGTTTCATGAGCAGAAATAAAAATCCCAGACGTGTTCCATATGCAAAACAGCTTATTTCTCTTAAATGTTTTACAAATTTGTTTACATCCCTTTTAGTAAGCATTTCTCCTTTGCCAAGATAATGTAGCCACCTGACAGATGCGTCAAATCAAGAAGCTGATTAAACAGTATGCTCATTACACAGGTACACATACTGGGAACAATAAAATGTGCAGTTTTGTCACAAGACAATACCACAGATGTCTCAAGTTGAGGGAGCGTGCAATTTGCATGAATGTCTACCATAGCTGTCGCCACAGAATTTCATGTTCATTTATCTACCATAAGCAGCCGCCAACGCTGTTTTAGAGAATATGGTAATATGTCCAACCGGCCTCACAAACGCAAACCACGTGTACCACCAATCCGGGACCACCACATCCAGCTTCTTCACCTGCGAGATTGTCGAATATACCCTCCGACGAAACACATGCAAAGCGGCAATACAGAGTGAAGCCTTTAAACAGGTCAACATTCACAAGGCCGCAGGGCCAGACAGATTACCATTACGAGTATTCCGAGCATGCACTGACCAACTGGCAAATGTCTTCACTCACATTTTCAGCATGTCCCTGACTGAATCTTTAATACCAACATGTTTCATGCAGACCACCATAGTGCCCAAGAACACTAAGTTAACCTGCCTAAATGACTATCGACCCATAGCACTCACATCTGTAGCCATGAAGTGCTTTGAAAGGCTGAACACCCTTATCCCAGAAACCCAAGACCCACTCCAAAAAGCATACCGCGCAAACAGGTCCATAGATGCAATCTCGATTGCACTCCACACTGCCCTTTCCCACCTGGACAAAAGGAACACCTATGTGAGAATGCTATTCATTGACTACAGCTAAGCATTCAACACCAGAGTGCCCTCAAAGCTCATCACTAAGCTAAGGACCCTGGGACTAAACACCTCCCTCTGCACCTGGATCCTGCTCTTCCTGACAGGCCAACCCAGGTGGTAAGGGAAGCTTACAAAACATCCACCACACTGATCGTCAACGTGGGCCCTCAGTGGTGCAGTCCCCTCCTGTACTCCCAGTTTACTCATGACTGCACGGCCAGGCACGACTCCAACGCCATCATTAAGTTAGCTGATGACAACAGTGGTAGGCCTGATCACCAACAACGAGACAGCCTATAGGGAGGTCAGAGACCTGACCGTGTGGTGCAAGACAACAACCTCTCCCTCAACGTGATCAAGACAAAGGAGATAGTTGTGGACTACAGGAAAAGGAGGACTGAGCACGCCCCCATTCTCATCGACGGGGCTGTAGTGGAGCAGGTTGAGAACTTCAAGTTCCTTAGCATCCACATCACCAACAAAGTAACATGGCCCAAGCACACCAAGACTAAAAAGACTTGGCATGGGTCCTCAGATCCTCAAAAGGTTCTACAGTTGCACCATCGAGAGCACTGTGACGGGTTGCATAACTGCCTGGTAAAAAGAAAATGATGCGCTCACACACAATCACCAACGTACCTGCAGCTGGTAGTGTACAGCAAACTGCAGCCAGCACTGAAACACATCACACAGCTAGTTCAGCTTTTCTAACCTTGGTCAGTCTCATCGCAATTCTTTACAGAAGATTAGCAGCATATACAGTAAGTATATAAATAATGTACAGTATATAGTATGGTACTGCGTATAGACAGACATGGGACATCACCTAGTCCTCAGATAATACAGGATGCTGTATATTAGACCTGGGTCATACTGTTGATATTTGACTTCAATTACTTTCAATAAAAACTGATATAGAAACTTCTGGAAAATACTGGAATGTATATTTTAAACGCCCTCAAATACATATTTTGTTACAAGTCAGTCAGTATACTCACAGGTGAACGCAGTCAGTCTGACAAGGAGCATGATGCTGGGTACAGGTGTGGTAGTAGCTGGTTCAGTTGTAGTAGTAATAAGTAAGATGTTACAGATGGTCACCTGGACAAATACACCTAACATTTATTGATACTTGCAAAGAACAGATCCTTGTTTACAAAGCATCGACCAGGAACACAAAGCACAGCAGATTAGCAAATTAAAATTCATATAATGTTACAAATTCGCAAAAGTAATCAAATGTTACAATTCTAGATAGGAGGTAGGCAGCTAACGTCATATAGCTTGATAACGTTAGCTAGGCGTTACGTTTAGGAGCTAAGGGGTTAAGGTTAGCTAAAAGGGTTCACTAAAAGGGTTAGGGGATGTGTTAGCTAACATGCTAAGTAGTTGCAAAGTAGCCAGTAGTTGAAAATGTGTTATTAGCTAAAGTGTCAATGTTTCAAACTCGTCACCTTTGGGTTGCTAGAAATGTGCCTTATACACCCCTGACCAACCACCATGCTTACATTTTTGTCTTAAGTAACCATACCGAATCATTCTAAACTGAGTGTTCCGGATTTACTTTTACTACGTATAGTCTGAGACCAGGCTGCAATGCGATGATATGCATACAATGCTTTATTATAAAAGTGATACGCCTTCATGCGTTCCGGTACCTCAGAATTCCCCAGGTCACCCCCTTCTCGCGCTCACTTTTTGTTCCGGAACCTACCAATTAAGCACTGAATTTAACAACGTTTTCATGCGCAGGTCTTCCCATATTCACATAGATGACTACACCATATGTGATTGAATCGCAAGACAGCATTATATTGGTTTTTCATTTCAATAGTACAATCGCCAGTTACCATAGATTTACATAATTTACACCATTTGCTATGTCCTTTGTTGTTTCTTTATTGGACCAATTACACGTGTACACTTTGATTGTTTCAAGTTGTTTGTATTGTTTGCTTATCTCACCCTGAGCTGGCTTGTTTCTCCTGCGTCTCTGAAAGGAGCGTGTTCAGGTATTAATGATTATATATCCTATGGCAGACGTCCCTAATTACATTCAGCCGTGGGACCATTTTTCTTTACGGGAATTCTATTAATGCCCCTGGCCTGCGCCCCGGGTGAACCCGGTAAGCGTTGATTGCCTTCGTTTTGAACCAGGCCGCCTCCCGACATTGAGCTGGGTGCCCCAAATTTGGTCGGATGGAGAATTGTACACACCATGCTTACATCACTGGGCCCGTAATCATCCAATCAAACTTTATTGGTATGGTAATATTTACCTAATTTGTCAAATCCTAAAAGAGGGTAAGCAACCTTTTGTTGTTCAATGAACGGGGAGAATTACTGTCGGAAGATGGAGGAAACTGGGGTTTTGTTTGACACTACTAGTGAGTCGAGTGAAGCTAATAGTACAGAAAGTGAGAATGAGTGGGTTACAGTGGCGAAGAAAAAGGTAAACAAGAAAAGTAAAGCTATGTTGGAAAATAGGGAACCACTAGACTCGTTTTTGGTCCTAGTCAGGGTTTTGGATGAATGCTACTTGGGAAATCCGTTCAATGTCTCCAGGAAAATCTGGAATGTGTTGGAAGAAAGTGTGGAGTCGGTGAGAGTCACAAGAAGTGGTCTTATTTTTGTTTATGTCTGCGGAGCAGAAGAAGCTGTGTGTTGAGCAGTGGCGACCCGTCATTCAGGGCAGGTGGGGCTCTGAGACCAACATTTTTAGCAACAAATGTATAAATATTTTTTTGGGGGGGCTTGCCTGTTTTGCATGTTATTTTGGCATTAATACGTGTCACATGTCAGTTTGAAACAATGTAAAAAAAAAAAAATATATATATATATATATATATTGAGTTAATAAAGCTGCATACAAACATGGGCTGTGGTTCAAACTCAAAGTAGACAGCCCTCGGCTCTTGGGGAATCCCCGCTGCTTTGTTTGTCTTTGGTCCAAATGATTAGCCAAGCAAGGGAAGTTTGCAACGCAAGCCCCTCAGCCCTCGTTTTTTAATGGAGTTTGCGAGTGTACAATTATGTTCACTTCGGAGCCTGAAAAGCCCCATAATTCAATTTGTAAACTTGACCTAAACTTAAGCCTGAACTTAACCTCAACGTCAATATGGAGTCAACATACAAGTGTAAGTAAAAACGAATGTAATTAAGTTAGAAATTGTGCTACTAATGCACAAACACACGTTTTTGTTTGGTTAGCTTTTGGAAATTGTAGAAATAAAACATTTTCCTCCTTCAGAAGTAGCTAAGCAGGCTAATGTTAGTTAGCAAATTAATTTGCAAGCTATCATACAGTAGGTGTGTATTAATTATTATGTAGTTAATATAAGTAGACATGCAATCATATAAAGCACCCACAAGCTACCGGTGGCTGAAAACACAATCATTGCGGGATGAACAGCTGATGAATTTCTGGGCAGAGGCGGTCCATTTAAAAATCATTCCTTCCTCCCTAGCCCTTTGCCCTGCAAGTGTATACTCGTCAGACGTCATGATACCTCATCAGAACTGCCCACTTAATTTGAGGGCTGGGGGATAGGGTATGTCTTTTAAGTGTTTGGAATGCAGCCATGGTCTCGTTTTTTTGAGTAAGGCAACTCCAAAATGCAGGTGTTTCAGCCTAGCTCAGTGCTTTCTGTGGTGGTGTGGCTGGACAGCAGAAGATAGGAGCATTGTGCCGTGATTGACTCAGTGTTCTGTCACTCATGGGGTCTTACGCAATAGCCAAGCTTAAGTCCTTAGAAAGGGTAGACATCCAACATTTCAGCCAGTGTGCGGGGGCACTGGTTAGTCGGTACAGTATCTTTGATTGGACTGATCATATCAACATCTTACTTTCACAATCTTAATAGTGAAATAATGAAGAGAAATATAGATACAACATATCGGTGCTCATCGGCCATTGGACATAAACATTACACAACAATTTGGAGATCAAATCATTCGGTCATTCAACTCAGAATTGTAAATCTGTCATCTTTCTCTTTGATGACAAAATTTGTCCACAAGGACAGCTGCGCCACTTTCCTGTTCAAGCATATCACAAGTGAGTCCAAAAAGGTCTTATGCTGCTTCATAAATGATGTACTGTAGGATGCCAGAGAGATATCTATCTTGTAGCTAAGAAAGTAACACTAAGTGTATGTTGTGTAGTAAGCTGTTAGTAGGCCATGTGCCTCACCCTAATAATTTGGTATATTTTCACCAACGTGGTATTGTAAACACATTGTTCCTGGCCGTTGTGTGCTTGTTTACTAAATTGTTTTGTACAGCTCTGACAGTGCTACTGATAGTAGTGGTGGCGCTTGTTTTTTTTAAAGGCACTATATGAGGCTGAATTAACTGTTTCACTGCCCTACATGGCTCTGCTGAAAGCCAGGTGTAACAGTGGTAAGGTGTTGGGACTCTGCTGTTGGGACAGCTTTATGTAGGCCCTAACAGTTTGTGGGCACCGTTTGTCACCATCCTAGGGCAATTCATGTATTGTTTAGTGTTGTTGTGTAGTTGCTTTACTGGCATGCACCCACTTTAAGAAATAATCATTTTTGCTTCACTAAGATTTACATGCTAAAATCGCCACTGGTGTTAAGACTCAAAAAGATAAAATTGGAATGTTTCCTGCATGGATTTTCGTAGCAGGGAGGCTATCAAGGGGGTTATTTATTGGGTGGAGCAAGAAATAAAGGCAGAAGATATAACGGAAGACATAGATGGAGTTGTTGGTGCACGCCGATTGACCTGTATGGTGGACGGAGAAAAGAAGTTCACTTCATCCATGCTACTGTTCTTTGATGAAGAGTCTCTCCCTTCTCATATAAAGTTAGGATTCATGAGATACCCTGAAGAGCTTTTGTGCACAAGCCTCTTCAGTGGCATGAATGTAAAAGATCTGTCAAGTGTGTGCAGAAGGGAAGGATATCGTATACCAGATGAAGGGAAATGCAAGGCTAAGGAGTGTCCAGTCTCCTATCTGGAGGTGTTGAGAAAATTGGAAGGAACGAGTTTCGGGGAATAAGCAATGGTAGTAGAGCCACCAAGACCAGTGAAGGCTTCTCATCAACCAAGGGATAGTAAAATGCTACATGTTAAAAAGGTGGACTTAGTATTATTTATTGCAATGATCATAAACTGTACAGCACAAGCGAAGAAGAAGTCTAACAAAATTGGAGTCATTGGAGTCAGGGTGGTGAGGTCTGGCCACCTTATCACCGGGGTCAAACTACCTGCCCTCCAGGCCATCTACAGCACCCGATGTCACAGGAAGACCAAAAAGATCATCAAGGACAACAACCACCCGAGCCACTGCATTTTCACCCCGCTATCATCCAGAAGAGTAGGTCAGTACAGGTGCATCAAAGCTGGGACCAAGAGACAGAAAGAGTTTTTCTGTCTCAAGGCCATCAGACTGTTAAATAGCCATCACTAGCACATTAGAGGCTGCTGCCCTATATACATAGACTTGAAATCACTGGCCACTTTAATAATTGGAATACTAGTCACTTCAATATTGTTTGACGTTTTGCATTACTCATCTCGTGTGTGTGCGTGTATACTGTATTCTATCCTATTCTACTGTATCTTAGTCTATGCCGCTCTGACATTGCTCGTCCAAATATTTCTATATTCTTAATTCCATTCTTTCATTCCTTACTTTAGATTGTGGGTATTGTTAGATATTACTTGTTAGATTTAGAAACACAAGAAATTTCGCGACATCTGCAATAACATCTGCTAAATGTGTATGTGACAAATTTAATTTGACCGATTGGATTTCAAGGTAATTTTATGAGTCAACTAGTGTTATAACTGGAAGTCTACAGGAACAATTAGCATGCTAGCTGTTCCTGTTCATCCAACTCTGGGGAAGTAAATAAATAGCCTCATTGCCAAAATCTCAAACTATCCTTTTAGTTTGGAAGAAATTAGTCATTGGGGCTAATTACAAGGGGAGCCTTTTTTTGTTGTGGTTATTCTGTAAAATTCGTAGGTGGGACATTTTTAAATGGTCATTTTCCGGATGGAAAAACAGTTTGTCAACTTAAACGACCAAATCCAGATAGAAAGAATTCAGGAACAATATTGAACTTAATATATTTTGAATAATACCATCTTTGAGAAGGAACAATCCAATGAAAGGCGGTCAGGGCAAATCAGAAAAACAAAAAACAGGCATTCAGGGCACATGCTTCTTGATTGTGTTATGCTTGAGCAGAGGAACACAGCATTAGCCATGGCAGAATGCATAGAATTGCAGGATATTATCTTTAAAACTGCAACATTTTCTCTGCTCAATGAGAAAATGTGTAGAATTGCAGAAAATGTGCTTCATAAAAGCAACATTTTCTACTTTACCCTTCTAGCTATATGGCTGTTCAAGTTTATACTTCCTCTTCCAATGAACTGTGGGGAGGTCAAAATATACAGTATGATGGGGATCCCTGGGTTGCCGGTTTGCCTGAGTAGGGGGTCCTTGGGCACAAAGTTTGAAAACCCCTGTATAAAATGGTATAGGCTACTTTCAGTCATTAATTTCTTAGTCTCTCTTTCACTCCTCTCTCACGAGGACCTGAGCCCTAGAAGCATGCCTCAGGACTACCTGGCCTGATGACTCCTGGCTGTCCACCTGGTCGTGCTGCTGCTCCAGTTTCAACTGTTCTGCTTGTGACATCAGCTGACGTAAAAAGTGCTTTAGAAATAGATTTTGATAAATGTTTCAGGGTTATTTAATCAGCATTTATTAGTATCAAAATATTTGATTAACCTATTACTATAAATAGTTTTTGATGCGATATTGAATTTGGGTTCAGATTTTGTGACTTAGTAAGTAGTCTTGAACTCACCAAAATAAATCCTCTGGCTTCAACCTCATGATCAACTCTAAACTTAGATGATCTACTTACCTGGGTGAGTTTTAGTCCGAGTAATGTATGTGTGTGTGGAAGCTACATTGAAATGTTATAAAAATTTTGTATTACCAGTCACATTGCGACTAATGGAGAATGAGCAAATGATTACGTTAATATTCCCTTCTCCTGAGCAATGTAGCTTTCATCGGTTGCCTTTTTCCTTATCAATGATTTTAATTTGCTGTCAAAATCACCTCCATTAAGGACATTTACTGGAAGATCCTGATCAGACACAAGACAATGACACAGTGGATGGGAAATCTATTAAGACTTCATTTCTTAATGTTTTTTTACAATACAATTTGAACATGGATCAGTCACATTTTGCCTGATTTAAGTTACATATATCAATCAATGATTCAAATGGAAAACAGATTGTATTTTTGCCTTTGGGTTGTCCCCAAACTTTCTGGTTACACAGCTAGAATGAGATTAAGGATTAGACAGTGAAGTCATCAAATTGAAGATTATCCAGGAAGTATATCGGCATTGGAAGCCAAAATGAACTCCCAATGAATGGAGCTGACCGAAACAATGGAAACAGTTGGCTCCGATACTTACGGGTCTCGTTTATGACATCTCCGTCTAATCCCTCTTTCTCTCATTTTTTTATTTTTGAACCTTTAACTAGTCAAGTAGTTAATATTCTCCTCACATAAGTCAGGTGATATCAGAAGAGATTCAGGGGAAGAGCTTTCACTGATTCAGATGAACACCCACTTTCACAGTAATTGTCCTGTTACAAAATGTTGATTTATCACCATCTAATGTTCTTGGTATACCGTTTCCTTTTGAGTTGAAGGAGATGCATGAAATGATGTTTATTGCCGGTTTACATTGAATAATAATTTACCCTCCAATATCCCTGTGTTTTGGCTTTGTTATACCCCAGGTTGTGTTGAGGGAAGACTGTTGGAAAAGCATTCCAGATGAAGCCGGTTGAGAGAATCCCAAGAGTGTGCAACGCTGTCAAGGCAAAGGATTGCTACTTTTGAAGAATCTGAAATATATTTAATGTAAAACTTTTTTGGTTACATGATTCCATGGTGTTATTTCATAGTTTATATATCTTCACTATTATTCTACAATGTTGAAAATAGTAAAAATAAATACCCTTGAGTAGATGTGTCCAAACTTTTGAATGGTACTGTAGATTTGAGCAATAAGGCATGAGGTGTAGTATATGGCCAATATACCACAGCTAAGGGATGTTCTTATGTGCGACACAGTGCCTGAACACAATCTCACACAAATCATCAAGGAACCCACCAGGTACAACCCTAACTCTGTAAACAAGGGCACCCTCATAGACGTCATCCTGACCAACTGGCCCTCCAAATACACCTCCGCTGTCTTCAACCAGGATCTCAGCGATCACTGCCTCATTGCCTGTATCCGCTACGGAGCCGCAGTCAAACGACCACCCCTCATCACTGTCAAACGCTCCCTAAAACACTTCTGTGAGTAGGCCTTTCTAATCGACCTGGCCTGGGTATCCTGGAAGGACATTGACCTCATCCCGTCAGTTGAGGATGCCTGGTCATTCTTTAAAAGTAACTTCCTTACCATTTTAGATAAGCATGCTCCGTTCAAAAAATGCAGAACTAAGAACAGATACAGTCCTTGGTTCACCCCAGACCTGACTGCCCTCGACCAGCACAAAAACATCCTGTGGCGGACTGCAATAGCATCGAATAGTCCCCGGGATATGCAACTGTTCAGGGAAGTCCGGAACCAATACGCGCAGTCAGGAAAGCTAAGGCCAGCTTCTTCAGGCAGAAGTTTGCATCCTGTAGCTCCAACTCCAAAAAGTTCTGGGACACTGTGAAGTCCATGGAGAACAAGAGCACCTCCTCCCAGCTGCCCACTGCACTGAGGCTAGGTAACACGGTCACCACCGATAAATCCATGATTATCGAAAACTTCAATAAGCATTTCTCAACGGCTGGCCATGCCTTCCGCCTGGCTACTCCAACCTCGGCCAACAGCTCTGCCCCCCCGGCAGCTCCTCACCTAGGCCTCTCCAGGTTCTCCTTTACCCAAATCCAGATAGCAGATGTTCTGAAAGAGCTGCAAAACCTGGACCCGTACAAATCAGCTGGGCTTGACAATCTGGACCCCCTATTTCTGAAACTTTCCGCCGCCATTGTCACAACCCCTATTACCAGCCTGTTCAACCTCTCTTTCATATCGTCTGAGATCCCCAAGGATTGAAAGCTGCCGCAGTCATCCCCCTCTTCAAAGGGGGAGACACCCTGGACCCAAACTGTTACAGACCTATATCCATCCTGCCCTGCCTATCTAAGGTCTTCGAAAGCCAAGTCAACAAACAGGTCACTGACCATCTCGAATCCCACCGTACCTTCTCCGCTGTGCAATCTGGTTTCCGAGCCGGTCACGGGTGCACCTCAGCCACACTCAAGGTACTAAACGATATCATAACCGCCATCGATAAAAGACAGTACTGTGCAGCCGTCTTCATTGACCTTGCCAAGGCTTTCGACTCTGTCAATCACCATATTCTTATCGGCAGACTCAGTAGCCTCGGTTTTTCGGATGACTGCCTTGCCTGGTTCACCAATTACTTTGCAGACAGAGTTCAGCGTGTCAAATCGGAGGGCATGCTGTCCGGTCCTCTGGCAGTCTCTATGGGGGTGCCACAGGGTTCAATTCTCGGGCCGACTCTTTTCTCTGTATATATCAATGATGTTGCTCTTGCTGCGGGCGATTCCCTGATCCACCTCTACGCAGACGACACCATTCTATATACTTTCGGCCCGTCATTGGACACTGTGCTATCTAACCTCCAAACAAGCTTCAATGCCATACAACACTCCTTCCGTGGCCTCCAACTGCTCTTAAACGCTAGTAAAACCAAATGCATGCTTTTCAACCGATCGCTGCCTGCACCCGCATGCCCGACTAGCATCACCACCCTGGATGGTTCCGACCTTGAATATGTGGACATCTATAAGTACCTAGGTGTCTGGCTAGACTGCAAACTCTCCTTCCAGACTCATATCAAACATCTCCAATCGAAAATCAAATCAAGAGTCGGCTTTCTATTCCTCAACAAAGCCTCCTTCACTCACGCCGCCAAGCTAACCCTAGTAAAACTGACTATCCTTCCGATCCTCGACTTCGGCGATGTCATCTACAAAATGGCTTCCAACACTCTACTCAGCAAACTGGATGCAGTCTATCACAGTGCCATCCGTTTTGTCACTAAAGCACCTTATACCACCCACCACTGCGACCTGTATGCTCTAGTCGGCTGGCCCTCGTTACATATTCGTCGCCAGACCCACTGGCTCCAGGTCATCTACAAGTCCATGCTAGGTAAAGCTCCGCCTTATCTCAGTTCACTGGTCACGATGGCAACACCCATCCGTAGCACGCGCTCCAGCAGGTGTATCTCACTGATCATCCCTAAAGCCAACACCTCATTTGGCCGCCTTTCGTTCCAGTACTCTGCTGCCTGTGACTGGAACGAATTGCAAAAAAAAAAAAAAAAAAAAAGCTGAAGTTGGAGACTTATCTCCCTCACCAACTTCAAACATCAGCTATCTGAGCAGCTAACCGATCGCTGCTGCTGTACATAGTCTATTGGTAAATAGCCCACCCATTTTCACCTACCTCATCCCCATACTGTTTTTATTTATTTACTTGCTCTTTTGCACACCAATATCTCTACCTGTACATGACCATCTGATCATTTATCACTCGTGTTAATCTGCAAAATTGTAATTATTCGCCTACCTCCTGCCTTTTGCACACATTGTATATAGACTCCCCCCTTTGTTTTCTACTGTGTTATTGACTTGTTAATTGTTTATTCCATGTGTAACTCTGTGTTGTCTGCTCACACTGCTATGCTTTATCTTGGCCAGGTCGCAGTTGCAAATGAGAACTTGTTCTCAACTGGCCTACCTGGTTAAATATTTTTTTTTTTAAAACACAGCCCTTAGCCGTGTGGTATATTGGCCATATATCAAACTCCCGAGGTGCCTTACTGCTATTATAAACTAATTACCAACACAGTTATAGCAGTAAAAATAAATGTTGTCATACCCATGGTACACGGTCTGATATACCATGACTGTCAGCCAATCAGCCAATCATAAGTCGCACCAATCTACACATTTAATACATTTTTTGCAAATGTATTGAAAATGAAATATAGAAATATCTCATTTAGATAAGTATTCAAACCCCTGAGTCAATACATGTTAGAATCATCATTGTCAGTGATTACAGCTGTGAACCTTTCTGGGTCTAACAGCACACCTGACTGTACAAAACTTGCACATTATTTAAATTCTTCAAGCTCTGTCAAGTTGGTTGTTGACCATTACTAGACAGCCATTTAAGTCTTGCCTTATTTTCAAGTTGATTTAAGCCAAAACTAAGTAACTGCAGTGTATATTGTGTTTTAGGTTATTAAAATATGAAGACTGGTACTCGGGTTCTCTTTGCCTCAAACATAAACCATGTATCCAAGACCTTCAAATGTTTTAATCCTTCTTGGTGTAATATCATTTGTGGATTCAAATAAAGTATTTAGTGTGTAAGGACATGTTTCATAATTTGAACAAAAGACCAAGTCTTGTATTTATGCTGCTTAGTCAAATTCAGACCAACCACCACAGTGCTTAGTCAAATTCAGACCAACCACCACAGTTCTTAGTCAAAATCAGACCAACCACCACAGTTCTTAGTCAAAATCAGACCGACCACCACAGTTCAGAAAATCAACATTGTTTTGAAGAAATACTTTAGTACACAAAATATTATGTCAGTGTTATTTGAAGTATAGTTTATTTTTGGGGTTAATGTTAAATTTATCCATGCTTCCTCCTGACCGTGCATTGCTGCAGCACAGGAGGGGCCTCATTATGATTTTATCACACAAATTATGCCTGATGAAATACACAATCAATAGGATTTACACATTATGTCAATTCAAAGACTTTACACTCAATTGAGACTTCAGAGGAGAGAAGACAGGAAAGCAATACAAATCCACCCAATGAAGAGGAAGATATCCAAGTGGTCTCTCTGGTCTTTGTTCCTCAGAGAAGATCTCCTGCAAGACAAAAACGGTCAGCCCCAGTGTTCTACTTCCCAGTCTTGTGTGTGTGCATTACCGTATGCATGCGTGCCTCACATTTAGCCACAAGTGTAAGCCACATCCAGGTACTTGTAGGTTCCTACACAGGGATCTCCATACAGAGAGTTGGACGCCGGGACGTCACACTGGCTCTTCCCATTACACCTATGTCAACGACAGGTACAGGTTAACACTAGTCATGTTTCTACAGTCCAGGTTAACACTACAGTCATGTTTCTACAGTACAGGTTAACACTACAGTCATGTTTCTACAGTACAGGGTAACACTACAGTCATGTTTCTACAGTACAGGGTAACACTACAGTCATGCATTTCTAATAGTACACACTGAAGGTACAATACCTCTCTGCCACCTTACTGGTGGTTATGGATTGGCTGAGGCAGTTGATGTTGGCTAGTTGGTTAGCGGGCCGTTTAAAGGAACACACTAGCTGGTCACGGCGGCCATAGTTGGCACTGTAGATCTGGATCATTCCTTCATCTGAGGGAGATGAGGAGTGGTAAGACTGGATGTCTTTGGTGTGTTCTAGTGATGGTAATATAAGCTATATATATATATATATATATATAATAATAATAAAAAAAATATAGACAATCTAAAATATATACCCCATAACAGAAAATATTCCATTGGATGTAAACCGTTTAAATGGATAAGTGCTCTACTATGCTATTATATAATATACACTGCTCAAAAAAAATAAAGGGAACACTAAAATAACATCCTAGATCTGAATGAAATATTCTTATTAAATACTTTTTTCTTTACATTGTTGAATGTGCTGACAACAAAAATAACAAAAATGATCAATGGAAATCAAATTTATCAACCCATGGAGGTCTGGATTTGGAATCACACTCAAAATTAAAGTGGAAAACCACCCTACAGGCTGATCCAACTTTGATGTAATGTCCTTAAAACAAGTCAAAATGAGGCTCAGTAGTGTGTGTGTGGCCTCCACGTGCCTGTTTGACCTCCCTACAACGCTACAACGCCTGGGCATGCTCCTGATGAGGTGGCGGAATGTCTCCTGAGGGATCTCCTCCCAGACCTGGACTAAAGCTTCCGTCTGTGGTGCAACGTGGCTTTGGTGGATGGAGCGAGACATGATGTTCCAGATGTGCTCAATTGGATTCAGGTCTGGGGAACGGGTGGGCCAGTCCATAGCATCAATGCCTTCCTCTTGCAGGAACTGCTGACACACTCCAGCCACATGAGGTCTAGCATTGTCTTGCATTAGGAGGAACCCAGGGCCAACCGCACCAGCATATGGTCTCACAAGTGGTCTGAGGATCTCATCTCGGTACCTAATGGCAGTCAGGCTACCTCTGGCGAGCACATGGAGGGCTGTGCGGCCCCCAAAGAAATGCCACCCCACACCATGACTGACCCACAGCCAAACCGGTCATGCTGGAGGATGTTGCAGGCAGCAGAACGTTCTCCACTGCGTCTCCAGACTCTGTCACGTCTGTCACGTGCTCAGTGTGAACCTGCTGTCATCTGAAGAGCACAGGGCGCCAGTGGCGAATTTGCCAATCTTGTTGTTCTCTGGCAAATGCCAAACGTCCTGCACGGTGTTGGGCTGTAAGCACAGCCCCCACCTGTGGACGTTGGGCCCTCATACCACCCTGATGGAGTGTTTCTGACCATTTGAGCAGACACATGCACATTTGTGGCCTGCTGGAGGTCATTTTTCAGGGCTCTGGCAGTGCTCCTCCTGCTTCTCCTCGCACAAAGGCGGAGGTAGCGGTCCTGCTGCTGGGTTGTTGCCCTCCTACGGCCTCCTCCACGTCTCCTGATGTACTGGCCTGTCTCCTGGTAGCGCCTCCATGCACTGGACACTACGCTGACAGACACAGCAAACCTTCTTGCCACAGCTCGTTTTGATGAGCACTACCTGAGCCACTTGTGTGGGTTTTAGACTCCATCTCATGCTACCACTAGAGTGAAAGCACCGCCCGCATTCAAAAGTGACCAAAACATCAGCCAGGAAGCATAGGAACTGAGAAGTGGTCTGTGGTCACCACCTGCAGAACCACTCCTTTATTGGGAGTGTCTTGCTAATTGCCAATAATTTCCACCTGTTGTCTATTCCATTTGCACAACAGCATGTGACATTTGTCAATCAGTGTTGCTTCCTAAGTGGACAGTTTGATTTCACAGAAGTGTGATTGTTTAAGTGTTCCCTTTAATTTTTTTGAGCAATATATATATATATATTTATATCATCATATGAGAGGAGAATATATTGTATAGCAGTGTTGACAAGCTTACCACATTCTAGTTGAACATCAGAGCCTTCACACGTGATGCTGCGTGCTGCCAAGACAAACAAACAGGAATTACACACCACACTGGCCACTGCTGGGCAGACATAAATAAAAGACATACATTTTCATAGCAGACATTGGCCTGGTTTAGTATTTTGTATTATTATACATAGAAACAGACTAACTTGCTGGGAGGCAGGTGTAGGTGGTTTCCAGGTATTTGTAGATTCCAACACAGGGGTCAGAAGTACGAAAGACTTCAGTGTTCACTTCACACACTTGTTTCCCATTGCACCTGGGGGATATCAGGAGGTAAGATGAGCTATGGCTGGGATTTAATCAAACGCGGTGTCAACAAGCATGCAGCGCTTGACATTTAAAGCAAACATTTGCAGTGTTTACTGTGAACATCAGGAAAATTGGCTTTAAAAAGGCACATTGATACTGCAATGTGCTTTTCAACAAAGTGCCTCTGAATCCCAGCATGTCTTTATCAAATAAATACTGACTGTACCTGTGTGAGAGGACCTCCAGGGTGCCCGTCTGTGAACACTGTGTGTTGGTCAGCTGGTTGGCAGGTCGTCCTTCTTTGCAGGTGGTTCCGTCAGTCCTTCCATACAGAGCTCTCTCAATGAAGATCACTCCAGAATCTAGCAGGGCAAGAAAAATCAACATGTAAAGAAACAGACAGCACTATGGAGAGACCATCAGGATAGAATGTGTGTGTTCTTACCACAGATCAGGAACTGGACGTTTTCTCCATTGTCACAGGTGACCACTCTCGTCGCTGAGTGAGAAACAATCACATATACACTGAACAAAAAATAAAACGCAACAAATGTGTTGGTCCCATGTTTCATGAGCAGAAATAAAAAATCCCAGACGTGTTCCATATGCAAAACAGCTTATTTCTCTTAAATGTTTTACAAATTTGTTTACATCCCTTTTAGTAAGCATTTCTCCTTTGCCAAGATAATGTAGCCACCTGACAGATGCGTCAAATCAAGAAGCTGATTAAACAGTATGCTCATTACACAGGTACACATACTGGGAACAATAAAATGTGCAGTTTTGTCACAAGACAATACCACAGATGTCTCAAGTTGAGGGAGCGTGCAATTTGCATGAACGTCTACCATAGCTGTCGCCACAGAATTTCATGTTCATTTATCTACCATAAGCAGCCGCCAACGCTGTTTTAGAGAATATGGCAATATGTCCAACCGGCCTCACAAACGCAAACCACATGTACCACCAATCCGGGACCACCACATCCAGCTTCTTCACCTGCGAGATTGTCGGATATGCCATCCGACGAAACATCACATGCAAAGCGTCAATACAGAACTAAGATCAAATCGTACTACACCGGCTCCGACGCCCGTCGGATGTAGCAGGGCTTGCAAATGTTTACAGACTACAAAAAGGGAAGCACAGCCAAGAACTGCCCAGTGACAAGCCTGTTTAAAAACAGGTAACACAACATTCAGCTGTTCCAGATGAGGCCGGAGGGTGAAGCCTTTAAACAGGTCAACATTACCAGGGCCAGACAGATTACCTCAAACATGCGCTGACCAACTGGCAAATGTCTTCACTCACATTTTCAACATGTCCCTGACTGAATCTTTAATACCAACATGTTTCATGCAGACCACCATAGTGCCCAAGAACACTAAGTTAACCTGCCTAAATGACTATCGACCCATAGCACTCACATCTGTAGACATGAAGTGCTTTGAAAGGCTGAACACCCTTATCCCAGAAACCCAAGACCCACTCCAAAAAGCATACCGCGCAAACAGGTCCATAGATGCAATCTCGATTGCACTCCACACTGCCCTTTCCCACCTGGACAAAAGGAACACCTATGTGAGAATGCTATTCATTGACTACAGCTAAGCATTCAACACCAGAGTGCCCTCAAAGCTCATCACTAAGCTAAGGACCCTGGGACTAAACACCTCCCTCTGCACCTGGATCCTGCTCTTCCTGACAGGCCAACCCAGGTGGTAAGGGAAGCTTACAAAACATCCGCCACACTGATCATCAACACGTGGGCCCTCAGGGGTGCGTGCTCAGTCCCCTCCTATACTCCCCGTTTACTCATGACTGCACGGCCAAGCACGACTCCAACGCCATCATTAAGTTAGCTGATGACAACAGTGATGATCACCTGATCAGCCTGATCACCATCACCAACGAGACAGCCTATAGGGAGGTCAGAGACCTGACCGTGTGGTGCAAGACAACAACCTCTCCCTCAACGTGATCAAGACAAAGGAGATAGTTGTGGACTACAGGAAAAGGAGGACTGAGCACGCCCCCATTCTCATCGACGGGGCTGTAGTGGAGCAGGTTGAGAACTTCAAGTTCCTTAGCATCCACATCACCAACAAAGTAACATGGCCCAAGCACACCGAGACAGTCAGACTAAAAAGACTTGGCATGGGTCCTCAGATCCTCAAAAGGTTCTACAGTTGCACCATCGAGAGCACTGACGGGTTACATAACTGCCTGGTAAAAAGAAAATGATGCGCTCACACACAATCACCAACGTACCTGCAGCTGGTAGTGTACAGCAAACTGCAGCCAGCACTGAAACACATCACACAGCTAGTTCAGCTTTTCTAACCTTGGTCAGTCTCATCGCAATTCTTTACAGAAGATTAGTATACAGCATATACAGTAAGTATATAAATAATGTACAGTATGTAGTATGGTACTGCGTATAGACAGACATGGGACATCACCTAGTCCTCAGATAATACAGGATGCTGTATATTAGACCTGGGTCATACTGTTGATATTTGACTTCAATTACTTTCAATAAAAACTGATATAGAAACTTCTGGAAAATACTGGAATGTATATTTTAAACACCCTGAAATACATATTTTGTTACAAGTCAGTCAGTATACTCACAGGTGAACGCAGTCAGTCTGACAAGGAGCATGATGCTGGGTACAGGTGTGGTAGTAGCTGGTTCAGTTGTAGTAGTAACAAGTAAGATGGTCACCTGGACAAATACACCTAACATTTATTGATACTTGCAAAGAACAGATCCTTGTTTACAAAGCATCGACCAGGAACACAAAGCACAGCAGATTAGCAGTCAACTCGGCAACACAGAACTAAAATCTCAGGCCAGCTCAAACCACATGTACTGTGTGATGGTGCCGTCCTCCCGTTACGCAATCACCACAGCATGAAGCCCATTTTAGTTATCGTTGGGTTTTATTTTCTCTGGGTGTCAATCTACCTGTGATTGACACCCAGTACCTCTCCCAGAATTCAATTTTTATCTTCCCTTTTCCCAATGTGAATATTATAATAAAAATATATCAGTTAATTTGAGTTGCCTCATTGGCAATTCCCAATATTTAAAATACAATCACAGGAAAAGACAGGTTGGCTACCACAATATATTTGATCAGCTTCCAAATATTGTTGTACAATGTAAAAACGAGAGAGATGGTCTTTTGGCAGGAACATGTCGGACATCTCCGATGAGAGTACTGCCCATCATTGGGTGAGTCAGTGACACTGGTAACTATTTTCAGTGTCACTGACTTGCCGAATGATGCGCAGTACTCTTGCCCGGGGATGTCCGACATGTTGTGCCAAAACACCATCTCTAGACTAACTTCGTCCTCATATTGTAGCCTACAATATATTTATCTCCACACACCTAGGCCAAGGCTATTGATGGATTCAAGACAAGGTGGTTTTTATTGAGCTCAGAGTCTGTTTGTCAGTGTCAAAGTAGCCTGTCATTGTGATCATTTGTGCACTATTAAAGATTCTGCCAAAGTCAGTCATGTAAAATAATGCAGAATTGCATTCAATGTATTTATATAAAAGGCCACATTTTTCCCAGACCCTAGGCTACAAAAAAAGTTACCCCGTGTGTGTAGTTCTACTCTATGCCACTATACACATGCACAATCTGTTCTCAGAGCATTTTGTATTATTCTATACTTAAATCCATAAATCACATTTCATACAGTATGAATTAATTTGAGAACATCAACCCATTTTGTATGAAACATTACAAATTAAAATTCATATGTTACAAATTCGCAAAAGTAATCAAATGTTACAATTCTAGATAGGAGGTAGGCAGCTAACGTCATATAGCTTGATAACGTTAGCTAGGCGTTACGTTTAGGAGCTAAGGGGTTAAGGTTAGCTAAAAGGGTTCACTAAAAGGGTTAGGGGATGTGTTAGCTAACATGCTAAGTAGTTGCAAAGTAGCTAAAAAGTAGCCAGTAGTTGAAAATGTGTTATTAGCTAAAGTGTCAATGTTTCAAACTCGTCACCTTTGGGTTGCTAGAAATGTGCCTTATACACCCCTGACCAACCACCATGCTTACATTTTTGTCTTAAGTAACCATACCGAATCATTCTAAACTGAGTGTTCCGGATTTACTTTTACTACGTATAGTCTGAGACCAGGCTGCAATGCGATGATATGCATACAATGCTTTATTATAAAAGTGATACGCCTTCATGCGTTCCGGTACCTCAGAATTCCCCAGGTCACCCCCCCTTCTCGCGCTCACTTTTTGTTCCGGAACCTACCAATTAAGCACTGAATTTAACAACGTTTTCATGCGCAGGTCTTCCCATATTCACATAGATGACTACACCATATGTGATTGAATCGCAAGACAGCATTATATTGGTTTTTCATTTCAATAGTACAATCGCCAGTTACCATAGATTTACATAATTTACACCATTTGCTATGTCCTTTGTTGTTTCTTTATTGGACCAATTACACGTGTACACTTTGATTGTTTCAAGTTGTTTGTATTGTTTGCTTATCTCACCCTGAGCTGGCTTGTTTCTCCTGCGTCTCTGAAAGGAGCGTGCTCAGGTATTAATGATTATATATCCTATGGCAGACGTCCCTAATTACATTCAGCCGTGGGACGATTTTTCTTTACGGGAATTCTATTAATGCCCCTGGCCTGCGCCCCGGGTGAACCCGGTAAGCGTTGATTGCCTTCGTTTTGAACCAGGCCGCCTCCCGACATTGAGCTGGGTGCCCCAAATTTGGTCGGATGGAGAATTGTACACACCATGCTTACATCACTGGGCCCGTAATCATCCAATCAAACTTTATTGGTATGGTAATATTTACCTAATTTGTCAAATCCTAAAAGAGGGTTAGCAACCTTTTGTTGTTCAATGAACGGGGAGAATTACTGTCGGAAGATGGAGGAAACTGGGGTTTTGTTTGACACTACTAGTGAGTCGAGTGAAGCTAATAGTACAGAAAGTGAGAATGAGTGGGTTACAGTGGCGAAGAAAAAGGTAAACAAGAAAAGTAAAGCTATGTTGGAAAATAGGGAACCACTAGACTCGTTTTTGGTCCTAGTCAGGGTTTTGGATGAATGCTACTTGGGAAATCCGTTCAATGTCTCCAGGAAAATCTGGAATGTGTTGGAAGAAAGTGTGGAGTCGGTGAGAGTCACAAGAAGTGGTCTTATTTTTGTTTATGTCTGCGGAGCAGAAGAAGCTGTGTGTTGAGCAGTGGCGACCCGTCATTCAGGGCAGGTGGGGCTCTGAGACCAACATTTTTAGCAACAAATGTATAAATATTTTTTTGGGGGGGCTTGCCTGTTTTGCATGTTATTTTGGCATTAATACGTGTCACATGTCAGTTTGAAACAATGTAAAAATATATATATATATATATATTGAGTTAATAAAGCTGCATACAAACATGGGCTGTGGTTCAAACTCAAAGTAGACAGCCCTCGGCTCTTGGGGGAATCCCCGCTGCTTTGTTTGTCTTTGGTCCAAATGATTAGCCAAGCAAGGGAAGTTTGCAACGCAAGCCCCTCAGCCCTCGTTTTTTAATGGAGTTTGCGAGTGTACAATTATGTTCACTTCGGAGCCTGAAAAGCCCCATAATTCAATTTGTAAACTTGACCTAAACTTAAGCCTGAACTTAACCTCAACGTCAATATGGAGTCAACATACAAGTGTAAGTAAAAACGAATGTAATTAAGTTAGAAATTGTGCTACTAATGCACAAACACAAGTTTTTGTTTGGTTAGCTTTTGGAAATTGTAGAAATAAAACATTTTCCTCCTTCAGAAGTAGCTAAGCAGGCTAATGTTAGTTAGCAAATTAATTTGCAAGCTATCATACAGTAGGTGTGTATTAATTATTATGTAGTTAATATAAGTAGACATGCAATCATATAAAGCACCCACAAGCTACCGGTGGCTGAAAACACAATCATTGCGGGATGAACAGCTGATGAATTTCTGGGCAGAGGCGGTCCATTTAAAAATCATTCCTTCCTCCCTAGCCCTTTGCCCTGCAAGTGTATACTCGTCAGACGTCATGATACCTCATCAGAACTGCCCACTTAATTTGAGGGCTGGGGGATAGGGTATGTCTTTTAAGTGTTTGGAATGCAGCCATGGTCTCGTTTTTTTGAGTAAGGCAACTCCAAAATGCAGGTGTTTCAGCCTAGCTCAGTGCTTTCTGTGGTGGTGTGGCTGGACAGCAGAAGATAGGAGCATTGTGCCGTGATTGACTCAGTGTTCTGTCACTCATGGGGTCCTTACGCAATAGCCAAGCTTAAGTCCTTAGAAAGGGTAGACATCCAACATTTCAGCCAGTGTGCGGGGGCACTGGTTAGTCGGTACAGTATCTTTGATTGGACTGATCATATCAACATCTTACTTTCACAATCTTAATAGTGAAATAATGAAGAGAAATATAGATACAACATATCGGTGCTCATCGGCCATTGGACATAAACATTACACAACAATTTGGAGATCGCAAATTTAACAATGAGTGGTTTGTAAGGAATTGGTGACAGTGCTAACTGGGAAGTCGGGAATAAACAGCTCAAACTGGGAAAATATATTTTGAACGGTCATTCAACTCAGAATTGTAAATCTGTCATCTTTCTCTTTGATGACAAAATTTGTCCACAAGGACAGCTGCGCCACTTTCCTGTTCAAGCATATCACAAGTGAGTCCAAAAAGGTCTTATGCTGCTTCATAAATGATGTACTGTAGGATGCCAGAGAGATATCTATCTTGTAGCTAAGAAAGTAACACTAAGTGTATGTTGTGTAGTAAGCTGTTAGTAGGCCATGTGCCTCACCCTAATAATTTGGTATATTTTCACCAACGTGGCATTGTAAACACACCGGCCAGGAATAATGTGTTCTTGTTTACTAAATTGTTTTGTACAGCTCTGACAGTGCTACTGATAGTAGTGGTGGCGCTTGTTTTTTTTAAAGGCACTATATGAGGCTGAATTAACTGTTTCACTGCCCTACATGGCTCTGCTGAAAGCCAGGTGTAACAGTGGTAAGGTGTTGGGACTCTGCTGTTGGGTCAGCTTTATGTAGGCCCTAACAGTTTGTGGGCACCGTTTGTCACCATCCTAGGGCAATTCATGTATTGTTTAGTGCAGAAGGGAAGGATATCGTATACCAGATGAAGGGAAATGCTGCAAATGTGGAGGTGAACATGTGCCTGAATTCTTGGAGAATGAGGTGGCAAGGGTAAGGAGTGTCCAGTCTCCTATCTGGAGGTGTTGAGAAAATTGGAAGGAACGAGTGGCGGGGAATAAGCAATGGTAGTAGAGCCACCAAGACCAGTGAAGGCTTCTCATCAACCAAGGGATAGTAAAATGCTAGATGTTAAAAAGGTGGACTTAGTATTATTTATTGCAATGATCATAAACTGTACAGCACAAGCGAAGAAGAAGTCTAACAAAATTGGAGTCATTGGAGTCAGGGTGGTGAGGTCTGGCCACCTTATCACCGGGGTCAAACTACCTGCCCTCCAGGCCACCTACAGCACCCGATGTCACAGGAAGACCAAAAAGATCATCAAGGACAACAACCACCCGAGCCACTGCATTTTCACCCCGCTATCATCCAGAAGAGTAGGTCAGTACAGGTGCATCAAAGCTGGGACCAAGAGACAGAAAGAGTTTTTCTGTCTCAAGGCCATCAGACTGTTAAATAGCCATCACTAGCACATTAGAGGCTGCTGCCCTATATACATAGACTTGAAATCACTGGCCACTTTAATAATTGGAATACTAGTCACTTTAATATTGTTTGACGTTTTGCATTACTCATCTCGTGTGTGTGCGTGTATACTGTATTCTATCCTATTCTACTGCATCTTAGTCTATGCCGCTCTGACATTGCTCGTCCAAATATTTCTATATTCTTAATTCCATTCCCTTCCATTCCTTACTTTAGATTGTGGGTTATTGTTAGATATTACTTGTTAGATTTGACTGCACTGTTGGAACTAGAAACACAAGCATTTCACTACATCTGCAATAACATCTGCTAAATGTGTATGTGACAAATTTAATTTGACCTATTGGATTTCGAGGTAATTTTATGAGTCAACTAGTGTTATAACTGGAAGTCTACAGGAACAATTAGCATGCTAGCTGTTCCTGTTCATCCAACTCTGGGGAAGTAAATAAATAGCCTCATTGCCAAAATCTCAAACTATCCTTTTAGTTTGGAAGAAATTAGTCATTGGGGCTAATTACAAGGGGAGCCTTTTTTTGTTGTGGTTATTCTGTAAAATTCGTAGGTGGGACATTTTTAAATGGTCATTTTCCGGATGGAAAAACAGTTTGTCAAGTTAAACGACCAAATCCAGATAGAAAGAATTCAGGAACAATATTGAACTTAATATATTTTGAATAATACCATCTTTGAGAAGGAACAATCCAATGAAAGGCGGTCAGGGCGAATCAGAAAAACAAAAAACAGGCATTCAGGGCACATGCTTCTTGATTGTGTTATGCTTGAGCAGAGGAACACAGCATTAGCCATGGCAGAATGCATAGAATTGCAGGATATTATCTTTAAAACTGCAACATTTTCTCTGCTCAATGAGAAAATGTGTAGAATTGCAGAAAATGTGCTTCATAAAAGCAACATTTTCTACTTTACCCTTCTAGCTATATGGCTGTTCAAGTTTATACTTCCTCTTCCAATGAACTGTGGGGAGGTCAAAATATACAGTATGATGGGGATCCCTGGGTTGCCGGTTTGCCTGAGTAGGGGGTCCTTGGGCACAAAGTTTGAAAACCCCTGTATAAAATGGTATAGGCTACTTTCAGTCATTAATTTCTTAGTCTCTCTTTCACTCCTCTCTCACGAGGACCTGAGCCCTAGAAGCATGCCTCAGGACTACCTGGCCTGATGACTCCTGGCTGTCCACCTGGTCGTGCTGCTGCTCCAGTTTCAACTGTTCTGCTTGTGGCATAGCACATTGTGGCATAGCACATTGTGACATCAGCTGACGTAAAAAGTGCTTTAGAAATAGATTTTATTGAAAAACGTTTCAGGGTTATTTAATCAGCATTTATTAGTATCAATGAATATACTATTACTATAAATAGTTATTGATGCAATATTGAATTTGGGTTCAGATTTTGTGACTTAGTAAGTAGTCTTGAACTCACCAAAATAAATCCTCTGGCTTCAACCTCATGATCAACTCTAAACTTAGATGATCTACTTACCTGGGTGAGTTTTAGTCCGAGTAATGTATGTGTGTGTGGAAGCTACATTGAAATGTTATAAACTTTTTGTATTACCAGTCACATTGCGACTAATGGAGAATGAGCAAATGATTACGTTAATATTCCCTTCTCCTGAGCAATGTAGCTTTCATCGGTTGCAATTTATGATCCCTTTTTCCTTATCAATGATTTTAATTTGCTGTCAAAATCACCTCCATTAAGGACATTTACTGGAAGACCCTGATCAGACACAAGACAATGACACAGTGGATGGGAAATCTATCAAGACTTCATTTCTTAATGTGTTTTTACAATACAATTTGAACATGGATCAGTCACATTTTGCCTGATTTAAGTTACATAAATCAATCAATGATTCAAATGGAAAACAGATTGTATTTTTGCCTTTGGGTTGTCCCCAAACTTTCTGGTTACACAGCTAGAATGAGATTAAGGATTAGACAGCAAAGTCATCAAATTGAAGATTATCCAGGAAGTATATCGGCATTGGAAGCCAAATTGAACTCCCAATGAATGGAGCTGACTGAAACAATGGAAAGTTTGCTCCGATACTTACAGGTCTCGTTTTTGACATCTCCGTCTAATCCCTCTTTCTCTCATTTTTTATTTTTGAACATTTATTTAACTAGTCAAGTCAGTCAAGTCAGATTTAGGGGAAGAGCTTTCACTGATTCAGATGAACACCCACTTTCACAGTAATTGTCCTCGGTGATAAATCAACATTTTGTAACAATCTAATGTTCTTGGTATACCGTTTCCTTTTGTGAGTTGAAGGAGATGCATGAAATGATGTTTATTGCCAGTTTACATTGAATAATAATTTACCCTCCAATATCCCTGTGTTTTGGCTTTGTTATACCCCAGGTTTTGTGGAGGGAAGACTGTTGGAAAAGCATTCCAGATGAAGCCGGTTGAGAGAATCCCAAGAGTGTGCAACGCTGTCAAGGCAAAGGATGGCTACTTTTAAAGAATTTAAAATATTTTGATGTAACACTTTTTTGGTTACATGATTCCATGTGTTATTTCATAGTTTAGATATCTTCACTATTATTCTACAATGTTGAAAATAGTAAAAATACCCTTGAGTAGATGTGTCCAACCTTTTGAATGGTACTGTAGATTTGAGCAATAAGGCATGAGGTGTAGTATATGGCCAATATACCACAGCTAAGGGATGTTCTTATGTGGACACAGAGTGCCTGAACACAGCCCTTAGCCGTGTGGTATATTGGCCATATCAAACTCCCGAGGTGCCTTACTGCTATTATAAACTAATTACCAACATAGTTATAGCAGTAAAAATAAATGTTGTCATACCCATGGTACACGGTCTGATATACCATGACTGTCAGCCAATCATAAGTCGCACCCATCTACACATTTAATACATTTTTTGCAAATGTATTGAAATTGAAATATCTCATTTAGATAAGTATTCAAACCCCTGAGTCAATACATGTTAGAATCATCATTGTCAGTGATTACAGCTGTGAACCTTTCTGGGTCTAACAGCACACCTGGACTGTACAAAACTTGCACATTAAATTCTTCAAGCTCTGTCAAGTTGGTTGTTGACCATTACTAGACAGCCATTTAAGTCTTGCCTTATTTTCGAGTTGATTTAAGCCAAAACTAAGTAACTGCAGTGTATATTGTGTTTTAGGTTATTGTCCTGCTGAAAGGTGAATTTGTCTCCCAGTGTCTGTTGGAAGCAGACTAAACCAGGTTTTCCTCTAGGATTTTGCCTGTGTTTAGCTCTATTCCATTTGAATTTTTATCCTATTGCCGATAACAAGCATACCCACAACATGACGCAGCCACCAGCATGCTCAAAAATATGAAGACTGGTACTCGTGTTTTGTTTGCCCCAAACATAAACCATGTATCCAAGACCTTCAAATGTTTTAATCCTTCTTGGTGATATATCATTTGTGGATTCAAATAAAGTATAGGGTGTAAGGACATGTTTCATAATATTGAACAAAAGAACCCAAGTCTTGTCTTTATGCTGCTTAGTCAAAATCAGACCAACCACCACAGTTCAGAAAATCAACATTGTTTTGAAGAAATACTTTAGTACACAAAATGCACTAAGTATTATGTCAGTGTTATTTGAAGAATAGTTTATTTGGGGTTAATGTTTAATTTCTCCATGCTTCCTCCTGACCGTGCATTGCTGCAGCACCAGAAGGGCATCATTATGGTTGTATTACACACAAATTATGCCTGATGAAATACACAATCAATGGGATTTACACATTTTGAATTTACATCGATTTTACACTCAATTGAGACTTCAGAGGAGAGAAGACTGGAAAGAAATACAAATCCGCCCAATGAAGAGGAAGATATCCAAGTGGTCTCTCTGGTCTATGTTCCTCAGAGAAGATCTCCTGCAAGACAAAAACGGTCAGCCCCAGTGTTCTACTTCCCAGTCTTGTGTGTGTGCATTACCGTATGCATGCGTGCCTCACATTTAGCCACAGGTGTAAGCCACATCCAGGTACTTGTAGGTTCCTACACAGGGATCTCCATACAGAGAGTTGTACGCCGAGACGTCACACTGGCTCTTCCCATTACACCTGTGTCAATGACAGGTACAGGTTAACACTACACTACAGGTTAACACTACACTACAGGTTAACACTACACTACAGGTTAACACTACAGTACAGGTTAACACTACAGTACAGGTTAACACTACACTACAGGTTAACACTACACTACAGGTTAACACTATAGTACAGGTTAACACTATAGTACAGGTTAACACTAGTCATGTTTCTACAGTCCAGGTTAACACTAGTCCAGGTTAAAACTACAGTCATGTTTCTACAGTACAAGTTAACACTACAGTACACTGCAGGTTTCAGTACCTCTTTGCCACCTTACTGGTGGTTATGGATTGGCTGAGGCAGTTGGTGTTGGCTAGTTGGTTAGCTGGCCGATTAAAGGAACACACTAGCTGGTCACGGCGGCCATAGTTGGCACTGTGGATCTGGATCGTACCTTTATCTGAGGGAAAGTAGGAAGGAGAAAGGGGGATAAGGTAAGGCTGGATGTCTTTGGTGTACAAGTGATGGTAATAAACAGTGTATAATACTGCTCCACTATATCATCATATGAGATGTGACTACACTGTACAGCAGTGTTGACCAGCTTACAACATTCTAATAGAGCAGCATACTACCCTGCATCCCACTGCTGGCTTGCTTCTGAAACTAAGCAGGGTTGGTCCTTTTGAGTTCCTGGATGTGTGACCAGATGCTGCTGGAGGTGGTGTTGAAGGGCCAGTAGGAGGCACCCTTTGCTCTGGTCTAAAAAAAGATCCCATAGCCCTGTGTAGGGTGCAGTCTTTCCGATGGGACGTTAAACGGGTGTCCTGACTCTGGTCACTAAAGAGCCCATGGCACATATCGTAAGAGTAGGGGTGTTAACCCCGGTGTCCTGGCTAAATTCCCAAATCTGGCTCTCATACAGTCATGGTCACCTAATCATCCCCAGCTTCCAATTGGCTCATTCAACCTCCTCTACCCTGTAACTTTTCCCCAGGTCATTGCTGTAAATGAGAATGTATTCAGTCAACTTAACTGGTAAAATAATGTATAAAAATAGAGCCCCACATTCTCGTAGGGCATCGGACCCGCCCCACATTCTCGTAGGGCATCAGAGCCTCACCACATTCTAGTAGAGCATCAGAGCCTCACCACATTCTAGTAGAGCATCAGAGCCTCACCACATTCTAATAGAGCATCAGAGCCTCACCACATTCTAATAGAGCATCAGAGCCTCACCACATTCTAATAGAGCATCAGAGCCTCACCACATTCTAATAGAGCATCAGAGCCTCACCACATTCTAATAGAGCATCAGAGCCTCACCACATTCTAATAGAACATCAGAGCCTCACCACATTCTAGTTGAACATCAGAGCCTTCACACGTGATGCTGCGTGCTGCCAAGACAAACAAACAGGAATTACACACCACACTGGCCACTGCTGGGCAGACAAATAAAAGACATACATTTTCATTGCAGACATTGGCCTGGTTTAGTATTTTGTATTATTATACATAGAAACAGACTGACTTGCTGGGAGGCAGGTGTAGGTGGTTTCCAGGTATTTGTAGATTCCAACACAGGGGTCAGAAGTACGGAAAGACTTCAGTGTTCACTTCACACACTTGTTTCCCATTGCACCTGGGGGATATCAGGAGGTAAGATGAGCTATGGCTGGGATTTAATCAAACGCGGTGTCAACAAGCATGCAGCGCTTGACATTTAAAGCAAACATTTGCAGTGTTTACTGTGAACATCAGGAAAATTGGCTTTAAAAAGGCACATTGATACTGCAATGTGCTTTTCAACAAAGTGCCTCTGAATCCCAGCATGTCTTTATCAAATAAATACTGACTGTACCTGTGTGAGAGGACCTCCAGGGTGCCCGTCTGTGAACACTGTGTGTTGGTCAGCTGGTTGGCAGGTCGTCCTTCTTTGCAGGTGGTTCCGTCAGTCCTTCCATACAGAGCTCTCTCAATGAAGATCACTCCAGAATCTAGCAGGGCAAGAAAAATCAACATGTAAAGAAACAGACAGCACTATGGAGAGACCATCAGGATAGAATGTGTGTGTTCTTACCACAGATCAGGAACTGGACGTTTTCTCCATTGTCACAGGTGACCACTCTCGTCGCTGAGTGAGAAACAATCACATATACACTGAACAAAAAATAAAACGCAACAAATGTGTTGGTCCCATGTTTCATGAGCAGAAATAAAAAATCCCAGACGTGTTCCATATGCAAAACAGCTTATTTCTCTTAAATGTTTTACAAATTTGTTTACATCCCTTTTAGTAAGCATTTCTCCTTTGCCAAGATAATGTAGCCACCTGACAGATGCGTCAAATCAAGAAGCTGATTAAACAGTATGCTCATTACACAGGTACACATACTGGGAACAATAAAATGTGCAGTTTTGTCACAAGACAATACCACAGATGTCTCAAGTTGAGGGAGCGTGCAATTTGCATGAACGTCTACCATAGCTGTCGCCACAGAATTTCATGTTCATTTATCTACCATAAGCAGCCGCCAACGCTGTTTTAGAGAATATGGCAATATGTCCAACCGGCCTCACAAACGCAAACCACATGTACCACCAATCCGGGACCACCACATCCAGCTTCTTCACCTGCGAGATTGTCGAATATACCCTCCGACGAAACACATGCAAAGCGGCAATACAGAGTGAAGCCTTTAAACAGGTCAACATTCACAAGGCCGGAGGGCCAGACGGATTACCAGGACGAGTACTCAAACATGCGCTGACCAACTGGCAAATGTCTTCACTCACATTTTCAACATGTCCCTGACTGAATCTTTAATACCAACATGTTTCATGCAGACCACCATAGTGCCCAAGAACACTAAGTTAACCTGCCTAAATGACTATCGACCCATAGCACTCACATCTGTAGACATGAAGTGCTTTGAAAGGCTGAACACCCTTATCCCAGAAACCCAAGACACACTCCAAAAAGCATACCGCGCAAACAGGTCCATAGATGCAATCTCGATTGCACTCCACACTGCCCTTTCCCACCTGGACAAAAGGAACACCTATGTGAGAATGCTATTCATTGACTACAGCTAAGCATTCAACACCAGAGTGCCCTCAAAGCTCATCACTAAGCTAAGGACCCTGGGACTAAACACCTCCCTCTGCACCTGGATCCTGCTCTTCCTGACAGGCCAACCCAGGTGGTAAGGGAAGCTTACAAAACATCCGCCACACTGATCATCAACACGTGGGCCCTCAGGGGTGCGTGCTCAGTCCCCTCCTATACTCCCCGTTTACTCATGACTGCACGGCCAAGCACGACTCCAACGCCATCATTAAGTTAGCTGATGACAACAGTGGTAGGCCTGATCACCAACAACGAGACAGCCTATAGGGAGGTCAGAGACCTGACCGTGTGGTGCAAGACAACAACCTCTCCCTCAACGTGATCAAGACAAAGGAGATAGTTGTGGACTACAGGAAAAGGAGGACTGAGCACGCCCCCATTCTCATCGACGGGGCTGTAGTGGAGCAGGTTGAGAACTTCAAGTTCCTTAGCATCCACATCACCAACAAAGTAACATGGCCCAAGCACACCGAGACAGTCAGACTAAAAAGACTTGGCATGGGTCCTCAGATCCTCAAAAGGTTCTACAGTTGCACCATCGAGAGCACTGACGGGTTACATAACTGCCTGGTAAAAAGAAAATGATGCGCTCACACACAATCACCAACGTACCTGCAGCTGGTAGTGTACAGCAAACTGCAGCCAGCACTGAAACACATCACACAGCTAGTTCAGCTTTTCTAACCTTGGTCAGTCTCATCGCAATTCTTTACAGAAGATTAGCAGCATATACAGTAAGTATATAAATAATGTACAGTATATAGTATGGTACTGCGTATAGACAGACATGGGACATCACCTAGTCCTCAGATAATACAGGATGCTGTATATTAGACCTGGGTCATACTGTTGATATTTGACTTCAATTACTTTCAATAAAAACTGATATAGAAACTTCTGGAAAATACTGGAATGTATATTTTAAACGCCCTCAAATACGTATTTTGTTACAAGTCAGTCAGTATACTCACAGGTGAACGCAGTCAGTCTGACAAGGAGCATGATGCTGGGTACAGGTGTGGTAGTAGCTGGTTCAGTTGTAGTAGTAATAAGTAAGATGTTACAGATGGTCACCTGGACAAATACACCTAACATTTATTGATACTTGCAAAGAACAGATCCTTGTTTACAAAGCATCGACCAGGAACACAAAGCACAGCAGATTAGCAAATTAAAATTCATATAATGTTACAAATTCGCAAAAGTAATCAAATGTTACAATTCTAGATAGGAGGTAGGCAGCTAACGTCATATAGCTTGATAACGTTAGCTAGGCGTTACGTTTAGGAGCTAAGGGGTTAAGGTTAGCTAAAAGGGTTCACTAAAAGGGTTAGGGGATGTGTTAGCTAACATGCTAAGTAGTTGCAAAGTAGCTAAAAAGTAGCCAGTAGTTGAAAATGTGTTATTAGCTAAAGTGTCAATGTTTCAAACTCGTCACCTTTGGGTTGCTAGAAATGTGCCTTATACACCCACCCTGACCAACCACCATGCTTACATTTTTGTCTTAAGTAACCATACTGAAATCATTCTAAACTGAGTGTTCCGGATTTACTTTTACTACGTATAGTCTGAGACCAGGCTGCAATGCGATGATATGCATACAATGCTTTATTATAAAAGTGATACGCCTTCATGCGTTCCGGTACCTCAGAATTCCCCAGGTCACCCCCTTCTCGCGCTCACTTTTTGTTCCGGAACCTACCAATTAAGCACTGAATTTAACAACGTTTTCATGCGCAGGTCTTCCCATATTCACATAGATGACTACACCATATGTGATTGAATCGCAAGACAGCATTATATTGGTTTTTCATTTCAATAGTACAATCGCCAGTTACCATAGATTTACATAATTTACACCATTTGCTATGTCCTTTGTTGTTTCTTTATTGGACCAATTACACGTGTACACTTTGATTGTTTCAAGTTGTTTGTATTGTTTGCTTATCTCACCTGAGCTGGCTTGTTTCTCCTGCGTCTCTGAAAGGAGCGTGCTCAGGTATTAATGATTATATATCCTATGGCAGACGTCCCTAATTACATTCAGCCGTGGGACGATTTTTCTTTACGGGAATTCTATTAATGCCCCTGGCCTGCGCCCCGGGTGAACCCGGTAAGCGTTGATTGCCTTCGTTTTGAACCAGGCCGCCTCCCGACATTGAGCTGGGTGCCCCAAATTTGGTCGGATGGAGAATTGTACACACCATGCTTACATCACTGGGCCCGTAATCATCCAATCAAACTTTATTGGTATGGTAATATTTACCTAATTTGTCAAATCCTAAAAGAGGGTAAGCAACCTTTTGTTGTTCAATGAATGGGGAGAATTGCTGTCGGAAGATGGAGGAAACTGGGGTTTTGTTTGACACTACTAGTGAGTCGAGTGAAGCTAATAGTACAGAAAGTGAGAATGAGTGGGTTACAGTGGCGAAGAAAAAGGTAAACAAGAAAAGTAAAGCTATGTTGGAAAATAGGGAACCACTAGACTCGTTTTTGGTCCTAGTCAGGGTTTTGGATGAATGCTACTTGGGAAATCCGTTCAATGTCTCCAGGAAAATCTGGAATGTGTTGGAAGAAAGTGTGGAGTCGGTGAGAGTCACAAGAAGTGGTCTTATTTTTGTTTATGTCTGCGGAGCAGAAGAAGCTGTGTGTTGAGCAGTGGCGACCCGTCATTCAGGGCAGGTGGGGCTCTGAGACCAACATTTTTAGCAACAAATGTATAAATATTTTTTTGGGGGGGCTTGCCTGTTTTGCATGTTATTTTGGCATTAATACGTGTCACATGTCAGTTTGAAACAATGTAAAAAATATATATATATTGAGTTAATAAAGCTGCATACAAACATGGGCTGTGGTTCAAACTCAAAGTAGACAGCCCTCGGGTCTTGGGGAATCCCCGCTGCTTTGTTTGTCTTTGGTCCAAATGATTAGCCAAGCAAGGGAAGTTTGCAACGCAAGCCCCTCAGCCCTCGTTTTTTAATGGAGTTTGCGAGTGTACAATTATGTTCACTTCGGAGCCTGAAAAGCCCCATAATTCAATTTGTAAACTTGACCTAAACTTAAGCCTGAACTTAACCTCAACGTCAATATGGAGTCAACATACAAGTGTAAGTAAAAACGAATGTAATTAAGTTAGAAATTGTGCTACTAATGCACAAACACACGTTTTTGTTTGGTTAGCTTTTGGAAATTGTAGAAATAAAACATTTTCCTCCTTCAGAAGTAGCTAAGGAGGCTAATGTTAGTTAGCGAATTAATTTGCAAGCCATCATACAGTAGGTGTATATTAATAATTATGTAGTTAATATAAGTAGACATGCAATCATATAAAGCACCCACAAGCTACCGGTGGCTGAAAACACAATCATTGCGGGATGAACAGCTGATGAATTTCTGGGCAGAGGCGGTCCATTTAAAAATCATTCCTTCCTCCCTAGCCCTTTGCCCTGCAAGTGTATACTCGTCAGACGTCATGATACCTCATCAGAACTGCCCACTTAATTTGAGGGCTGGGGGATAGGGTATGTCTTTTAAGTGTTTGGAATGCAGCCATGGTCTCGTTTTTTTGAGTAAGGCAACTCCAAAATGCAGGTGTTTCAGCCTAGCTCAGTGCTTTCTGTGGTGGTGTGGCTGGACAGCAGAAGATAGGAGCATTGTGCCGTGATTGACTCAGTGTTCTGTCACTCATGGGGTCCTTACGCAATAGCCAAGCTTAAGTCCTTAGAAAGGGTAGACATCCAACATTTCAGCCAGTGTGCGGGGGCACTGGTTAGTCGGTACAGTATCTTTGATTGGACTGATCATATCAACATCTTACTTTCACAATCTTAATAGTGAAATAATGAAGAGAAATATAGATACAACATATCGGTGCTCATCGGCCATTGGACATAAACATTACACAACAATTTGGAGATCGCAAATTCAACAATGAGTGGTTTGTAAGGAATTGGTGACAGTGCCTAACTGCAAGCGTTGCAGCTGGGAAGTCGGGAATAAACAGCTCAAACTGGGAAAATATATTTTGAACGGTCATTCAACTCAGAATTGTAAATCTGTCATCTTTCTCTTTGATGACAAAATTTGTCCACAAGGACAGCTGCGCCACTTTCCTGTTCAAGCATATCACAAGTGAGTCCAAAAAGGTCTTATGCTGCTTCATAAATGATGTACTGTAGGATGCCAGAGAGATATCTATCTTGTAGCTAAGAAAGTAATACTAAGTGTATGTTGTGTAGTAAGCTGTTAGTAGGCCATGTGCCTCACCCTAATAATTTGGTCTATTTTCACCAACGTGGTATTGTAAACACATTGTTCCTGGCCGTTGTGTGCTTGTTTACTAAATTGTTTTGTACAGCTCTGACAGTGCTACTGATAGTAGTGGTGGCGCTTGTTTTTTTTAAAGGCACTATATGAGGCTGAATTAACTGTTTCACTGCCCTACATGGCTCTGCTGAAAGCCAATTCATGTATTGTTTAGTGTTGTTGTGTAGTTGCTTTACTGGCATGGTGTAACTGGTGTTAAGAAATAAAGACAGAAGATATAACAGTGGTAAAGGCCCTAACAGTTTGTGGGCACCGTTTGTCACCATCCTAGGGCAATTCATGTATTGTTTAGTGTTGTTGTGTAGTTGCTTTACTGGTGTTAAGAAATAATCATTTTTGGACTAAAATCTGCTGTGCATGGGTAGCAGGGAGGCTTTAGGGGGTTATTTATTGGGTGGAGCAAGAAATAAAGACAGAAGATATAACGGAAGACATAGATGGAGTTGTTGGTGCACGCGATTGACCTGTATGGTGGTTTGTTCACTTCATCCATGCTACTGTTCTTTGATGAAGAGTCTCTCCTTCTCATATAAAGTTAGGATTCATGAGATTGAAGAGTGCACAAGCCTCTTCAGTGGCATGAATGTAAAAGATCTGTCAAGTGTGTGCAGAAGGGAAGAATATCGTATACCAGATGAAGGGAAATGCTGCAAATATGGAGGTGAACATGTGCCTGAATTCTTGGAGAATGAGGTGGCAAGGGTAAGGAGTGTCCAGTCTCCTATCTGGAGGTGTTGAGAAAATTGGAAGGAACGAGTGGCGGGGAATAAGCAATGGTAGTAGAGCCACCAAGACCAGTGAAGGCTTCTCATCAACCAAGGGATAGTAAAATGCTACATGTTAAAAAGGTGGACTTAGTATTATTTATTGCAATGATCATAAACTGTACAGCACAAGCGAAGAAGAAGTCTAACAAAATTGGAGTCATTGGAGTCAGGGTGGTGAGGTCTGGCCACCTTATCACCGGGGTCAAACTACCTGCCCTCCAGGCCATCTACAGCACCCGATGTCACAGGAAGACCAAAAAGATCATCAAGGACAACAACCACCCGAGCCACTGCATTTTCACCCCGCTATCATCCAGAAGAGTAGGTCAGTACAGGTGCATCAAAGCTGGGACCAAGAGACAGAAAGAGTTTTTCTGTCTCAAGGCCATCAGACTGTTAAATAGCCATCACTAGCACATTAGAGGCTGCTGCCCTATATACATAGACTTGAAATCACTGGCCACTTTAATAATTGGAATACTAGTCACTTCAATATTGTTTGACGTTTTGCATTACTCATCTCGTGTGTTTGCGTGTATACTGTATTCTATCCTATTCTACTGTATCTTAGTCTATGCCGCTCTGACATTGCTCGTCCAAATATTTCTATATTCTTAATTCCATTCTTTCATTCCTTACTTTAGATTGTGGGTATTGTTAGATATTACTTGTTAGATTTAGAAACACAAGAAATTTCGCTACATCTGCAATAACATCTGCTAAATGTGTATGTGACAAATTTAATTTGACCTATTGGATTTCAAGGTAATTTTATGAGTCAACTAGTGTTATAACTGGAAGTCTACAGGAACAATTAGCATGCTAGCTGTTCCTGTTCATCCAACTCTGGGGAAGTAAATAAATAGCCTCATTGCCAAAATCTCAAACTATCCTTTTAGTTTGGAAGAAATTAGTCATTGGGGCTAATTACAAGGGGAGCTTTTTTGTTGTTGTGGTTATTCTGTAAAATTCGTAGGTGGGACATTTTTTATTGGTCATTTTCCGGATGGAAAAACAGTTTGTCAACTTAAACGACCAAAACCAGATAGAAAGAATTCAGAAACAATATTGAACTTAATACATTTTGAATAATACCATCTTTGAGAAGGAACAATCCAATGAAAGCTCCACGGTCAGGGCGAATCAGAAATACAAAAAAACAGGCATTCAGGGCACATGCTTCTTGATTGTGTTATGCTTGAGCAGAGGAACACAGAATTAGCCATGGCAGAATGCATAGAATTGCAGGATATTATCTTTAAAACTGCAACATTTTCTCTGCTCAATGAGAAAATGTGTAGAATTGCAGAAAATTTGCTTCATAAAAGCAACATTTTCTACTTTACCCTTCTAGCTATATGGCTGTTAAGTGTATACTTCCTCTTCCAATGAACTGTGGGGAGGTCAAAATATACAGTATGATGGGGATCCCTGGGTTGCCGGTTTGCCTGAGTGGGGGTCCTTGGGCACAAAGTTTGAAAACCCCTGTATAAAATGGTATAGGCTACTTTCAGTCATTAATTTCTTAGTCTCTCTTTCACTCCTCTCTCACAAGGACCTGAGTCCTAGAAGCATGCCTCAGGACTACCTGGCCTGATGACTCCTGGCTGTCCACCTGGTCGTGCTGCTGCTCCAGTTTCAACTGTTCTGCTTGTGACATCAGCTGACGTAAAAAGTGCTTTAGAAATAGATTTTGATAAATGTTTCAGGGTTATTTAATCAGCATTTATTAGTATCAAAATATTTGATTAAACTATTACTATAAATAGTTTTTGATGCCATATTGAATTTGGGTTCAGATTTTGTGACTTAGTAAGTAGTCTTGAACTCACCAAAATAAATCCTCTGGCTTCAACCTCATGATCAACTCTAAACTTAGATGATCTACTTACCTGGGTGAGTTTTAGTCCGAGTAATGAATGTGTGTGTGGAAGCTACATTGAAATGTTATAAACTTTTTGTATTACCAGTCACATTGCGACTAATGGAGAATGAGCAAATGATTACGTTAATATTCCCTTCTCCTGAGCAATGTAGCTTTCATCGGTTGCCTTTTTCCTTATCAATGATTTTAATTTGCTGTCAAAATCACCTCCATTAAGGACATTTACTGGAAGATCCTGATCAGACACAAGACAATGACACAGTGGATGGGAAATCTATTAAGACTTCATTTCTTAATGTTTTTTTACAATACAATTTGAACATGGATCAGTCACATTTTGCCTGATTTAAGTTACATATATCAATCAATGATTCAAATGGAAAACAGATTGTATTTTTGCCTTTGGGTTGTCCCCAAACTTTCTGGTTACACAGCTAGAATGAGATTAAGGATTAGACAGTGAAGTCATCAAATTGAAGATTATCCAGGAAGTATATCGGCATTGGAAGCCAAAATGAACTCCCAATGAATGGAGCTGACCGAAACAATGGAAACAGTTGGCTCCGATACTTACGGGTCTCGTTTATGACATCTCCGTCTAATCCCTCTTTCTCTCATTTTTTATTTTTGAACCTTTAACTAGTCAAGTCAGTTAAGTTAATATTCTCCTCACATAAGTCAGGTGATATCAGAAGAGATTCAGGGGAAGAGCTTTCACTGATTCAGATGAACACCCACTTTCACAGTAATTGTCCTGTTACAAAATGTTGATTTATCACCATCTAATGTTCTTGGTATACCGTTTCCTTTTGAGTTGAAGGAGATGCATGAAATGATGTTTATTGCCGGTTTACATTGAATAATAATTTACCCTCCAATATCCCTGTGTTTTGGCTTTGTTGTTATACCCCAGGTTGTGTTGAGGGAAGACTGTTGGAAAAGCATTCCAGATGAAGCCGGTTGAGAGAATCCCAAGAGTGTGCAACGCTGTCAAGGCAAAGGATTGCTACTTTTGAAGAACCTGAAATATATTTAATGTAAAACTTTTGGTTACTACATGATTCCATGGTGTTATTTCATAGTTTATATATCTTCACTATTATTCTACAATGTTGAAAATAGTAAACATAAATACCCTTGAGTAGATGTGTCCAAACTTTTGAATGGTACTGTAGATTTGAGCAATAAGGCATGAGGTGTAGTATATGGCCAATATACCACAGCTAAGGGATGTTCTTATGTGCGACACAGAGTGCCTGAACACAGCCCTTAGCCGTGTGGTATATTGGCCATATATCAAACTCCCGAGGTGCCTTACTGCTATTATAAACTAATTACCAACATAGTTATAGCAGTAAAAATAAATGTTGTCATACCCATGGTACACGGTCTGATATACCATGACTGTCAGCCAATCAGCCAATCATAAGTCGCACCAATCTACACATTTAATACATTTTTTGCAAATGTATTGAAAATGAAATATAGAAATATCTCATTTAGATAAGTATTCAAACCCCTGAGTCAATACATGTTAGAATCATCATTGTCAGTGATTACAGCTGTGAACCTTTCTGGGTCTAACAGCACACCTGGACTGTACAAAACTTGCACATTATTTAAATTCTTCAAGCTCTGTCAAGTTGGTTGTTGACCATTACTAGACAGCCATTTAAGTCTTGCCTTATTTTCAAGTTGATTTAAGCCAAAACTAAGTAACTGCAGTGTATATTGTGTTTTAGGTTATTAAAATATGAAGACTGGTACTCAGGTTCTCTTTGCCTCAAACATAAACCATGTATCCAAGACCTTCAAATGTTTTAATCCTTCTTGGTGTAATATCATTTGTGGATTCAAATAAAGTATTTAGTGTGTAAGGACATGTTTCATAATTTGAACAAAAGACCAAGTCTTGTATTTATGCTGCTTAGTCAAATTCAGACCAACCACCACAGTTCTTAGTCAAATTCAGACCAACCACCACAGTTCTTAGTCAAAATCAGACCAACCACCACAGTTCTTAGTCAAAATCAGACCAACCACCACAGTTCTTAGTCAAAATCAGACCAACCACCACAGTTCTTAGTCAAAATCAGACCAACCACCACAGTTCTTAGTCAAAATCAGACCAACCACCACAGTTCTTAGTCAAAATCAGACCAACCACCACATTTCTTAGTCAAAATCAGACCAACCACCACAGTTCTTAGTCAAAATCAGACCAACCACCACAGTTCTTAGTCAAAATCAGACCAACCACCACAGTTCTTAGTCAAAATCAGACCAACCACCACAGTTCTTAGTCAAAATCAGACCAACCACCACAGTTCTTAGTCAAAATCAGACCAACCACCACAGTTCTTAGTCAAAATCAGACAACCACCACAGTTCAGAAAATCAACATTGTTTTGAAGAAATACTTTAGTACACAAAATGCACTAAGTATGTCAGTGTTATTTGAAGAATAGTTTATTTGGGGTTAATGTTTAATTTCTCCATGCTTCCTCCTGACCGTGCATTGCTGCAGCACAAGAGGGGCATCATTATTAGATATCCAAGTGGTCTCTCTGGTCTTTGTTCCTCAGAGAAGATCTCCTGCAAGACAAAAACGGTCAGCCCCAGTGTTCTACTTCCCAGTCTTGTGTGTGTGCATTACCGTATGCATGCGTGCCTCACATTTAGCCACAGGTGTAAGCCACATCCAGGTACTTGTAGGTTCCTACACAGGGATCTCCATACAGAGAGTTGGACGCCGAGACGTCACACTGGCTCTTCCCATTACACCTGTGTCAACGACAGGTACAGGTTAACACTACAGTCATGTTTCTACAGTACAGGTTAACACTACAGTCATGTTTCTACAGTACAGGTTAACACTACAGTCCAGGTTAACACTACAATCCAGGTTAACACTACAGTCCAGGTTAACACTACAGTCCAGGTTAACACTACAGTCCAGGTTAACACTACAGTCATGTTTCTACAGTACAGGTTAACACTAGTCATGTTTCTACAGTACAGGTTAACACTACAGTCATGTTTCTACAGTACAGGTTAACACTACAGTCATGTTTCTACAGTACAGGTTAACACTACAGTCATGTTTCTACAGTACAGGTTAACACTACAGTCATGTTTCTACAGTACAGGTTAACACTACAGTCATGTTTCTACAGTACAGGGTAACACTACAGTCATGCATTTCTAATAGTACACACTGCAGGTACAATACCTCTCTGCCACCTTACTGGTGGTTATGGATTGGCTGAGGCAGTTGGTGTTGGCTAGTTGGTTAGCGGGCCGATTAAAGGAACACACTAGCTGGTCACGGCGGCCATAGTTGGCACTGTAGATCTGGATCGTTCCTTCATCTGAGGGAGATGAGGAGGAGTGGTAAGACTGGATGTCTTTGGTGTGTTCTAGTGATGGTAATATAAACTGTATATAATACTGCTCTACTGTGCTATTATATAATTTATATATCATCATATGAGAGGATAATATATTGTACAGCAGAGTGTTGACAAGCTTACCACATTCTAGAACATTAGAGCCTTACCACATTCTAGTAGAACATCAGAGCCTTACCACATTCTAGTAGAGCATCAGAGCCTTACCACATTCTAGTAGAACAGCAGAGCCTTACCACATTCTAGTAGAGCATCAGAGCCTTACCACATTCTAATAGAGCAGCAGAGCCTTACCACATTCTAGTAGAACATCAGAGCCTTACCACATTCTAATAGAACAGCAGAGCCTTACCACATTCTAGAACATCAGAGCCTTACCACATTCTAGAACATCAGAGCCTTACCACATTCTAGTAGAGCATCAGAGCCTTACCACATTCTAATAGAACATCAGAGCCTTACCACATTCTAGTAGAGCATCAAAGCCTTGCCACATTCTAGTAGAACATCAGAGCCTTACCACATTCTAACAGAACATCAAAGCCTTACCACATTCTAGTAGAACAGCAGAGCCTTACCACATTCTAGTTGAACAGCAGAGCCTTACCACATTCTAGTAGAACAGCAGAGCCTTACCACATTCTAGTAGAACAGCAGAGCCTTACCACATTCTAGTAGATCATCAGAGCCTTACCACATTCTAGTAGAACATCAGAGCCTTACCACATTCTCGTAGAGCATCAGAGCCTTACCACATTCTAGTAGAACATCAGAGCCTTACCACATTCTCGTAGAGCATCAGAGCCTTACCACATTCTAGTAGAACAGCAGAGCCTTCCCACATTCTAGTTGAACATCAGAGCCTTACCACATTCTAGTTGAACATCAGAGCCTTACCACATTCTAGTAGAGCATCAGAGCCTTACCACATTCTAGTTGAACATCAGAGCCTTACCACATTCTAGTTGAACATCAGAGCCTTACCACATTCTAGTAGAGCATCAGAGCCTTACCACATTCTAGTTGAACATCAGAGCCTTACCACATTCTAGTAGAGCATCAGAGCCTTCACACGTGATGCTGCGTGCTGCCAAGACAAACAAACAGGAATTACACACCACACTGGCCACTGCCAATACATACATTTTCATAGCAGACATTAGCCTGGTTTAGTATTTTGTATTAATATACATAGAAACAGACTGACTTGCTGGGATGCAGGTGTAGGTGGTTTCCAGGTATTTGTAGATTCCAACACAGGGGTCAGAAGTACGGAAGACTTCAGTGTTCACTTCACACACCTGTTTCCCATTGCACCTGGGGGATATCAGGAGTCTTTATCAAATAAACACTAACTGAGTACCTGTGTGAGAGGACCTCCAGGGTGCCTGTCTTTATCAAATAAACACTGACTGAGTACCTGTGTGAGAGGACCTCCAGGGTGCCCGTCTGTGAACACTGTGTGTTGGTCAGCTGGTTGGCAGGTCGTCCTTCTCTGCAGGTGGTTCCGTCAGTCCTTCCATACAGAGCTCTCTCAATGAAGATCACTCCAGAATCTAGCAGGGCAAGAAAAAGAATGTAAAGAAACAGACAGCACTATGGAGAGACCATCAGGATAGAATGTGTGTGTTCTTACCACAGATCAGGAACTGGACGTTTTCTCCATTGTCACAGGTGACCACTCTCGTCGCTGAGTGAGAAACATAATTACCATAACGTTATAGATGTGGATGCGCGCACACACACAACCACCCACACACACAAACATAGACAACCACCCCACACACAACCACCCACCCACACAACCACCCACCCACACACAACCACCCACACACACAACCACCCACACACACAAACATAGACAACCACCCACACACACAACCACCCACACACACAAAGACAACCACCCCACACACAACCACCCACACACACAAACATAGACAACCACCCACACACACAACCACCCACACACACAAACATAGACAACCACCCACACACACAACCACCCACACACACAAACATAGACAACCACCCACACACACAACCACCCACACACACAAACTGGTCGGGTTTAACTAAGAACTGTGTACCTGCAGCTGGTAGTGTACAGCAAACTGCAGCCAGCACTGAAACACATCACACAGCTAGTTCAGCTTTTCTAACCTTGGTCAGTCTCATCGCAATTCTTTACAGAAGATTAGTATACAGCATATACAGTAAGTATATAAATAATGTACAGTATATAGTATGGTACTGCGTATAGACAGACATCACCTAGTCCTCAGATAGGGCCACCTAGACCCCCCTTTTATGCTGCTGCTACTCTCTGTTTATAATCTATGCATAGACACTTTAACTCTACTTACATCTACATATCACCTCAATTACCTCGACTAACCTGTGCCCCCGCACATTGACTCTGTACCGGTACCCCCTATATATAGCCTCGCTTGTTATTTTACTGCTGCTGTTTAATTATTTGTTACTTTTATTTTCTATTTTCTAGTTTTTTACTTAACACTTATTCTTAAAACATCTTAAAGCATTGTTGGTTAAGGGCTTGTAAGTAAGCATTTCACTGTAAGGTCTACTGCACCTGTTGTATTTGGCCCATGTGACAAATAAAATGTGATTTGATTTGATTTGATACAGGATGCTGTATACTGGACCTGGGTCATACTGTTGATATTGGACTTCCATTACTTTCAATACAAATTGATATAGAAACATCTGGAAAATACTGGAATGTATATTTTAAACGCCCTCAAATACATATTTTGTTACAAGTCAGTCAGTATACTCACAGGTGAACGCAGTCAGTCTGACAAGGAGCATGATGCTGGGTACAGGTGTGGTAGTAGCTGGTTCAGTTGTAGTAGTAACAAGTAAGATGTTACAGATGGTCACTTGGACAAATACACTTGATATTTATGTGGTATTTTTACTTCCTTAAGAAGCCCCCTCATTACCTTATTTAACTAACCTTTATTGATTCTAGTCAAGAACAGATCCTTGTTGGCAAAGCATCAACCAGGAGCACAAACTTCTTCAGCAGATTAGCAGTCATCTTGGCAACACTAAACAAACATTTCACAACAGCTCAAACCACAAGTGTTTGATAATGTGTCAGCCACGTGAAGATGTTTTGGGTTAAGTGATGCCGTCGTAATAAAGGCAAACACAAGACAATGACACAGTGGATGGGAAATCTATTAAGACTTTTCATTTCTTAATGTTTTTTTACAATACAATTTGAACACGTATTGATAACATTTTGCCTGAATAAGTTACATAATAAATAAATAAATGTAAATACTGTTTGTATTTTTGCCATTGGGTCATCCCCACACTATCTGGTTACAGTACTAGAATGAGATGAAGAAAGATTAGACAGTGATGTTATCAATCTGAAGATTATCCAGGAAGTATATCGGCATTGGAATCCAAATTGAACTCCCAATGAATGGAGCTGACTGAAACAATGGCAACAGTTGGCTCAGATACTTCCTGATCTCGATTATGACAACGTCTTAGTCTAATCCCTCTTTCTCTCATTCTGGCTACAGAAAGCCTCAAGGGGGAAAGAAATACCTTCACAACACAGACAGACAGACCGACAGACAGACAGACAGACAGGCAAACAGACAGGCAGACAGACAGACAGGCAGACAGACAGGAATAACCTAGCATAGACAGTTCTCCCAACCAACCCACCAACCTCTCCACTGATTCTGAAAGTGATACACTCCTAACATGAGTCAGGTGATATCAGCACAGATTTAGGGGAAGAGACTGGTTCAGATGAAAACCAACATACACCGTGGTTGTCCAAGACCAGACAGAGTACAGTAGGCCTAAAGCATCTCCATTCACAAGAGGTAGCATGTTACTCTCCCGTGTTTCTCTCTCTCGTCATCCTAAGTGCAGCAGACAGAGAACGTGTTTGACCACTGTGATTATCACGGTCGTCAGTCTGTCCCATTGTCACCATTCAACATGGTTTTCTACAGTTCTACGATGAAAGCCGCTTGTGAAATGCTTCAACATGAAAGCTTGGCAGATGATTGGTAACTCTGCTTAGAAGCACCTGCTGCTGATCTGTTGTTCCCTACAAATACATTTGTACCTACACACTGAAGAAGGCTGTGAAGCCGAAACATCTGTGTATGCTATCCCTGAAGCAGTGAAAACCCTCAAATGAACTAAGCGTTATGCAACATCTTGTTGAGTGAGGACCCATTATGCCATTTTGTTTAGAGTAACGACAAGACAGAGATATGGGGGCCTGGTATTTCCCAATGGCTGTGCCCTTCACATACACCATATTGCACTTAGTGCAGGGGTTATTATTCAGAGACTGGGTGGGGAACATCAGAGCCATATATATAAATATCAAGAAATATGTCTCTGGGGAACATTAGTAAGATCACAGTTTGTTGTTCACACAATGGTCTTTAAGAAGGGTGTCGAGTCAGCTAGGAGGTTAGGAAAGCACACTATGTGTTGTATTCTCCCAAGGAACATAACACAGGCCTGGTCCAAAAACAACCCCTAGCCCCTACACCCCTTTGGTTTTCTAATCTACATGAACCAGGTAGGCAGAAGAAATATGGCAGAAGTTCCCCTAAGCCTATTGGAAGGCTAGGTAGAGCCGTCACCATACTGCTAACAGAGGCTGTGGGTTGCTCTCAGGCTAGGCCATAATCAGTGCTCACATACTTCACTAATTGACAGGCCATACAACTAATCGGAATCACAACAGCTGAATTAAGTCTGTCATGACCTCAGAACCATTGGATCTGGTAAAACATCATGTGGAATAGAGAATAATATCTGCTCTGTAAATACTGAACGTTCTGACCCTGAGAATAAGCCCTTGGACTGCCTTGTCAATCACTGATAGCACGGAAACACAGACAACTTCATCATGATCCATGTTAGGGAGAAGTACAGTATTCACCTCCTCAGCTCTTTTCTGATGGGACACCCCTGGTGGTCATTTAAAATGAATATGGCCAATCCCATGCGGACCCCTAGCCTCTAGCCCCTCGTACCAGGGCACAACTTCTAGTAGGCTGGATAGCTGTGTGCGATATGGGTAAAGTTCCACATAGCCTATCAGGGGAATGGTGGAGCTATTACCATATTGATTATATCTATCCAGTTCTATCCTCCTCGTGTGCCTAGGGGGTAGGGGCTAGGGGTCGATTTGGAACTGGCCAAGAGAGAGATTGTGGTCTCAGGGAACACCTGTGTCACTTCCTGCAATCAGAACAGCCTATTTTTGGGACAGATGTATTTCCAAATTCTACCTGTTTTTACAATATGGGATAAAGCCCCGAAAAAATCTAAGCTAAAATCATGAAATTGTTTAATGAAATTAATTGCCATTGTTATCCTGCGCATAACCTTTATTTGACATTTTTATCTCCATAACAACAGGTGTAAACAGTGACTGTGGCCCTTACAGTGTGTAGAGCACCAAGCTGTTTCCTCCAAACACTGTGGGAGGTCCTCAGTGGCCACCTGTTCTCATGCGCTGATGAGAACATACACTCTGGTAATATGGTGGTGTTGCAGGCTCTGAAGCCTCTCAGAGTGATTGCTATTTATCTCTTGGCTTAATAGGATGTTTACCATTTTTTTTCTCTTAAATAAAAAAAAGGCAAGCAATGAATTGAACATAGTGGTTCATTAGGTTTTAGTGACCCACTCACAGTGTTATATATTGCAGCAACAGACTAGTGTTGAGACCACAATTAAAATAGGCACGAAATGTGGAAGCAGTCTCTCTTCTCTCTCTCTTCTCTCTCTCTCTCTCTCACAGATTAACCGTACAAAATCAATACTCAGAGACATTGCACACTTAGTCTACACAAACAAGGAGCTACAAGTATATTTGCAACAATTCAGATAAATATACATTTGGGTGTGTGTGTATTAACACACACACACCGACACAAACAGAAGCAGCCAGGCGTGCACAAACACATACACACACATACACACAGTGACACACATACACTTCCCTGTAAGGGTTGTGTGGTGTCTGCCAGCTCTCTCTCTCCACATGCCGACTGTGTGTCTGGCACTAGGGAAAGGTCTAGAGACATGGACAAGCTGTGTGCCCTGTCTGTCTGCCCAGTCTGGCTTTAATGGCCTTTATGAATGACTCGGACTCAATGACTGTGGCTGGGGGAACAGTAGGGGCCCTGTTCAACTGGGTTTCTTTGTTTCCCACTGTAAACAATGTGTTGGATTGTGTGACTCCAAATGTGCATTGTTCATTTGTTGTAATTGGCCATTTTTTATTTAACAGGACAACTCAAAGTGTGCGTGCGTGTGTGTGTGCGTGTGTGTGTGTGTGTGTGTGTGTGTGTGTGTGTGTGTGTGTGTGTGTGTGTGTGTGTGTGTGTGTGTGTGTGTGTGTGTGTGTGTGTGTGTGTGTGTGCGTGTGTGCATGTGCGTGTGATTCCCTCTGCCAGTTATTGTTCCACCAATGCAACTCAGTCTTTTTCATCTCTTCCAGTGTAGTAGTGTCTGTCTCTCAACATTGAGTGGGGTACAGACCTGCAGTCACCTCGCTCAAACAGATTACTCACTCACAAAATGGACAGAGGGGATGGATGGATAGACAGATGGATGGATGGACATTCACAAATCTGTTCCCATTGTTTGGGAGGTGTATGTTGAAGTCCAAATAACGAACACACACACACACACACACACACACACACACACACACACACACACACACTGACACTCAGTCCACCTAAGACCTTCACCACTGCTCCACCATGAGATCCAACGCTTGGTTGACGTTCAGATCCAAATTGAGGCCAAAGTCGGTCTCAACGAATGGGGCAGATGGAGGACTGAGAGGTCGGAGTCCAGAGGCTAGCGACTCCAACCAATCAGCAGGGTCAAAGGTTGCCTGAACCCGCCTCTTCCGTGAGGTCACAGTGGGAGGCAGGGGAGAAGTACAGATGGAGGGAGGGAGAGGGGGTGGGGCGGCTTGGCGGGGAACCATCGTCGAAGGTGACGGCGGGAGCTCCAGCAGGAGGGAGGAGCAGAGAGGAGAGGACAAGAAGTTGTCATCCTTTGAATGACAACGGAACGGCTGGGATTGGTCTGTTTGGGGAGGAGGGGAGGGGCCAGGGAGGATAGTGACAGGGGATTGGAGGTCTGAGACAGAGGAGGAGTGGGAGTCTAGAAGAGAGGGGGAAGGCAATAAAAACAAACAAAAGCCTGTAACTTTCCATGACCAGTCTTGGTGACTACAGAACTATAAATTGTCATTGAGAGGCCAGAGAGCTATCCACTCACCCACACAGGTGGTAGGTTCCTCCAGAATGTCCTCTATTGACTGACTGGGGTCCATCTAAGGAGGGCAGGACAGAGACAGGGAAATCACCCAAGGGTTTACTTGACAGGGTCACCTTTTACAAAATACAATGAATGTCAGCAGTGACTCTGATTTACACACACACACACATACACTGACCAGTACTCTGTTAATGGCCTCCTGCAGCTCCTCCTCCAGACTGCGGACGCTGGGTGGGGCTTGAATGGGACTGGCTGTGATCTGCATGGGCAGCTCAAAGTCCTGGCCAATCACGTCCCACGGCTGGCAGCAGAACACCTGATTGGACAGTGGAGGAGGTTAAATTGTACATCATGTATGAAGCTATACAGTATTTAACGGTGAATATTGTAAATGGTAAGATAAAATCACAGTGATGGGTTGCACTGTCTCAGCTAAATCTTGTGGATGATATGGTTGTGTACCTGCGTGAAGTTTGTTGGGGTGAGATGAGTCAAGTATAGGAGAGACTATCGTGTATCTGTCTATCTGCTGGGTATATGAGAGACTCTCTGTCTGAGTCAGATATAGAAGACACTGGTGTATCTGTCTGTCTGAGTCAGATACAGGAGAGACTATGGTGTATTTGTCTGTCTGAGTCTCTCCTGTCTGAGTCAGGTATAGGATAGACTATGGTGTATCTGTCTATCTGTTAGGTATATGAGAGACTATGGTGTATCTGTCTGTCTGAGTCAGGTATAGGATAGACTGTGGTGTAGCTGTCTGTCTGAGTCAGGTATATGAGAGACTATGGTGTATCTGTCTGTCTGAGTCAGGTATAGGATAGACTATGGTGTATCTGTCTGTCTGAGTCAGGTATAGGATAGACTATGGTGTATCTGTCTGTCTGTCAGGTATAGAAGAGACTATGGTGTATCTGTCTGACTGAGTCAGGTATAGGATAGACTATGGTGTATCTGTCTGTCTGAGTCAGGTATATGAGAGACTATGGTGTATCTGTCTGTCTGAGTCAGGTATGGAATAGACTATGGTGTATCTGTCTATCTGTTGGGTATATGAGTGACTGTGGTGTATCTGTCTGTCTGAGTCAGGTATAGGATAGACTATGGTGTATCTGTCTGTCAGGTATAGGAGAGACTATGGTGTATCTGTCTGTCTGAGTCAGGTATAGGATAGACTATGGTGTATCTGTCTGTCAGGTATAGGAGAGACTATGGTGTATCTGTCTGTCTGAGTCAGGTATAGGAGAGACTATGGTGTATCTGTCTGTCTGAGTCAGGTATAGGATAGACTATGGTGTATCTGTCTGTCAGGTATAGGATAGACTATGGTGTATCTGTCTGTCTGAGTCAGGTATAGGATAGACTATGGTGTGTCTGTCTGTCTGTCAGGTATAGGAGAGACTATGGTGTATCTGTCTATCTGTTAGGTATATGAGAGACTATGGTGTATCTGTCTGTCTGAGTCAAATATAGGAGAGACTGGTGTATCTTTCTGTCTGTCAGGTATAGGAGAGACTGGTCTGTCTGTCTGAATCAGGCGTGTTAGTTTACCTGTGTGAACAGGATCTCTGTCTGTCCTTCCCTCTCTGGTGTCCCTCTGGGCCATCCTGGATCCTGTTGCAGGAAGGGATGGAGGGAACCCCCACAGGATAGAGACAGAGGAGGAGATAGCCTCTCCCTGGGCCTGCTCCTCATCCTATCCCTCATCTCCAGCTCCAGGCTCAACTCCTGCTGCTCCTGTTCCGACTGCCAGAAGGCGCCAGTCGACAGTGGCAAAGAGGAGCATGGGGGGAGACCAGGGCTGGGTGTCGACGACGGGGTTAACGCAGCGGCCAGGAAGCCACACTGCTCCCCCACCACACTGACCCCTATTCCATTAGTATTACCGTTCGGAATGCCATTAACAATTCCGTTTGGAACCCCGCTCAGAATTCCAGTGGACTGGATGTAGACCTGATGGTTAGGGCTGTTGGTGGGGGAGTCAGTTCCAGAGCTGGGGCTGGAGCTGGGGTAGTGGCTGGGAGTGAGCAGGGAGGTGGGGGTAAGGGGTTCCTGGCTGGTACCCAGCTGGCAGAGGGGCATAGGGGTCAAACACAGGTGGGGCAGCTGGAAAGGGCGTAGCCTCTGGAGGAGGGTGGGCTTGGTGCCAGAGACAGGAAGACCTCGCTTACGCAGCTGCTGTCGCAACTCAGACACCTGGGAGAGAAGGAGGACGGAGTGAGACAGAGGAGAGGGTCAGGGACAGAGGTCAGAGAATGAAGAGAAGCAAGCAAGGACAAAAGAAGGAAGAGAAGGTACAGATAAATAGGAAGTGAGAAGTGCTATAAACATTCAAATGTTCAAGTGATTGTCCTGCCCATATTACCGTGAGGTCGACCAGGTTAGGTGGGACTAGCTCAGAATTGTTGGAGGGACTTGTGTCCACAGAGGTGTGGTTTGTTGCCTTGGATACAGGCTGAGGGTTCTGGTGCATGGCTCCAGAGAACCTCACCATTTGGTTGGTGTCTCCACTTTGATAAAAACAAAACATTCATGCTAGTTGCCAGAGCTCATGTAATGGTTAACTAACTTTAAATGGTCTGATGAACAGTATAACATCTGAATGAAACCACAGTTCTTGCGAGAAGGCCCAGGGGGAGGGAGGTTTGGTGTATGTAGTGTTACCTACCTGGGTGTGACGGTGAGCTGCTGCTGGTCCTGTTGCTGCTGGTTCTGCTGTTGTTGTTGTTGGTTCTGGAGGATCTGCAGCTGGAGGAACACCTGCTGTTGCTGCAGGAGGCTGGAGTAGGCGGGGTCTAAGAGCTGGGCTGGGGTGGGGCTCCTCTGACTGGCCCCTCCCCCTGAGCACAATGTTAATAATGATCAACTTCCCTGCTATTTAGTGGACTCATTTTGACAACATTTATCATGTAAAGCACATTGGGCTGCAAGTACTGTATGAAAGGTAATATATACATAAAAGATAATCATGATTTTTAAAGTATAAAGACTATTACCGGCAGTCCCGGCCGTCCCTCTCTGGTCGGGGGGAATGTACTGATGGTATTTGAGTTTCCTCATCTTGGGCTGTGAATCCCGTGGTTTCCGCGGGCGGGGGGGGCGAGAGGAATTCAGGGAGGGAGTAAGTGAGGAAGAATCGGAGGGAGGTGTGAGAGACCGGGCTGTCTGAGAAAGGTGGAGAAAGGAAGGGGGAGAGGGGGAAGGGGATGGGGAGGGAGAGGTGGGAGGGGAGGGAGGAAGGGGGAGAGGGGGAGGGAGAGGGGGTAGGGGATGTGGAGGGAGAGGGAGACGGGGAGACAGAGAATGAATCAAAGTAATATTTCTCATATCCATATTTTTTTTAGAAATGTATTATTCAAGCATTGTCAAAATACATAAACAGTATAACCTGAGAGAGGTCAGATCAGTTCTGATTAGTACAGCCAGTTCTGAAATTACTACCATGTTATGAGTTCCTAAGGCAAAGTTAACAGCAGGATGTACACAGTCGTGGCCAAAGGTTTTGAGAATGACACATATATTCATTTTCACAAAGTTTGCTGCTTCAGTGTCTTTAGATATTTTTGTCAGATGTTACTATGGAATACTGAAGTATAATTACAAGCATTTCATAAGTGTCAAAGGCTTTTATTGACAATTACATGAAGTTGATGCAAAGAGTCAATATTTGCAGTGTTGACCCTTCTTTTTCAAGACCTCTGCAATCTGCCCTGGCATGCTGTCAATTAACTTCTGGGCCACATCCTGACTGATGGCAGCCCATTCTTGCATAATCAATGCTTGGAGTTTGTCAGAATTTGTGGGTTGTTATTTGTCCACCCGCTCTTGAGGATTGACCACAAGTTCTCAATGGGATTAAGGTCTGGGGAGTTTCCTGGTCATGGACCCAAAATATCGATGTTTTGTTCCCCGAGCCACTTAGTTATCACTTTTGCCTTATGGCAAGGTGCTCCATCATGCTGGAAAAGGCATTGTTCGTAACCAAACTGTTCCTGGATGGTTGGGAGAAGTTGCTCTCGGAGGATGTGTTGGTACCATTGTTTATTCATGGCTGTGTTCTTAGGCATAATTGTGAGTGAGCCCACTCCCTTGGCTGAGAATGGTACCAACATGAATGGTCTCAGGATGCTTTACTGTTGGCATGACACATGACTGATGGTAGCGCTCACCTTGTCTTCTCCGGACAAGCTTTTTTCCGGATTCCCGAAACAATCGGAAAGGAGATTCATCAGAGATAATGACTTTACCCCAGTCCTCAGCAGTCCAATCCCTGTACCTTTTGCAGAATATCCCTGATGTTTTTCCTGGAGAGAAGTGGCTTCTTTGCTGCCCTTCTTGACACCAGGCCATCCTCCAAAAGTCTTTGCCTCACTGTGTGTGCAGATGCGTGGAAATGTTGTGGAAATGTTTTTGGGGGATTCAGTTAATTTGCATGGCAAAGAGGGACTTTGCAATTAATTGCAATTCATCTGATCACTCTTCATAACGTTCTGGAGTACATACAAATTGTCATCATACAAACTGAGGCTGCAGACTTCGTGAACATATATATTTGTTTCATTCTCAAAACTTTTGGCCACGACTGTACAATATGTCATGTAACATATGTGATCCTTTCAGGTTGAACAGTCAGTATCCTAGCTGAATCCTGGCATTAAACGCATGTGTGAAACCGTGACAGCTGACAGTGTGTCCAGTCAGCTGTGACATCTAGCAGGTGTGTGTTTGTTTGTGTGTGTGTGTGGGTGCCTAAATCCATAGGGCATCGTTCCGTTGGTAGTGACTGTCGACACTAATAAATGCGTAACACCAGAGTGAGTGTGTACATTATGCTATGTGGTTGAATACCTATCAGTAGACACCGGGAGAAGAAGAGACTGATATAATGTATCTGACCCTCACAGTCAAAACATGTCTGTCTCTCTATGCAGACAACGCATTAACATGTGTAATGCTGTAATACCGTAATACTGTAATACCTTAATAACGTAATACTGTAATACTGTAATACTGTAATACTGTAATACCGTAATACTGTAATACTGTAATACTGTAATACCTTAATACTGTAATACCGTAATGCTGTAATACTGTAATACTGTAATACCGTAATGCTGTAATACCGTAATACTGTAATAATGTAATACTGTAATACCTTAATACTGTAATACTGTAATACTGTAATACCGTAATACTGTAATACTGTAATACCTTAATACCGTAATACTGTAATACTGTAATACCTTAATACCGTAATGCTGCAATACCGTAATACCGTAATACTGTAATACTGTAATACCTTAATACTGTAATGCTGTAATACCGTAATACTGTAATACTGTAATACTGTAATACCTTAATACTGTAATACTGTAATACTGTAATAGCTTAATACTGTAATACTATAATACCGTAATACTGTAATACTGTAATACTGTAATACCGTAATACTGTAATACTGTAATACCTTAATACTGTAATACTGTAATACCTTAATACTGTAATACTGTAATACCTTAATACTGTAATACTGTAATACCGTAATAATGTAATACCGTAATAATGTAATACCGTAATACTGTAATACCGTAATACCGTAATGCTGCAATACCGTAATACTGTAATACCTTAATAACGTAATACTGTAATACTGTAATACCTTAATACCGTAATGCTGCAATACCGTAATACCGTAATACTGTAATACTGTAATACCGTAATACCGTAATAATGTAATACCGTAATACTGTAATACCGTAATACCGTAATGCTACAATAATGTAATACCGTAATACTGTAATACCTTAATACTGTAATACCTTAATACTGTAATACTGTAATACTGTAATACTGTAATACCTTAATACTGTAATACTGTAATACCTTAATACCGTAATACTGTAATACCGTAATACCGTAATACTGTAATACTGTAATACTGTAATACCGTAATACTGTAATACTGTAATACCTTAATACTGCAATACTGTAATACTGTAATACCTTAATACTGTAATACTGTAATACCTTAATACCGTAATGCTGCAATACCGTAATACGTAATACTGTAATACCTTAATACTGTAATACTGTAATACTGTAATACCGTAATACTGTAATACTGTAATACTGTAATACTGTAATATCTTAATACTGTAATACTGTAATACTGTAATACCTTAATACTGTAATACTGTAATACCGTAATTCTGTAATACTGTAATACTGTAATACCGTAATACTGTAATACTGTAATACTGTAATACCTTAATACTGTAACACTGTAATACTGTAATACTGTAATACCTTAATACTGTAATACTGTAATACCGTAATACTGTAATACTGCAATAATGTAATAACGTAATACTGTAATACTGTAATACCGTAATGCTGCAATACCGTAATACTGTAATACCTTAATACCGTAATACTGTAATACTGTAATACCTTAATACCGTAATGCTGCAATACCATAATACCGTACTACTGTAATACTGTAATATTGTAATACCGTAGTACTGTAATACTGTAATACCTTAATACTGTAATACTGTAATACTGTAATACCGTAATACCGTAATAATGTAATACCGTAATACTGTAATACCGTAATACCGTACTGCTGCAATACCGTAATACCGTAATACTGTAATAGTGTAATAACGTAATACCGTAATACTGTAATACTGTAATACCTTAATAGTGTAATACTGTAATACCGTAATACTGTAATACTGTAATACCTTAATACTGTAATACCGGAATACCATAATACTGTAATACTGTAATACCGCAATACCGTAATGCTGCAATACCGTAATACCGTAATACTGTAATACTGTAATACTGTAATACCTTAATACTGTAATACCGTAATACTGTAATACTGTAATACCGCAATACTGTAATACCGTAATACTGTAATACTGTAATGCTGTAATACTGTAATACTGTAATACCGTAATGCTGTAATGCTGTAATACTGTAATACTGTAATACCGTAATACTGTAATGCTGTAATACTGTAATACTGTAATACCGTAATACTGTAATGCTGTAATACTGTAATGCTGTAATACTGTAATACCGTAATGCTGTAATACTGTAATACTGTAATACCGTAATACTGTAATGCTGTATATGCATGGGATTATTTTTGATTGACTTTACCACCAATCAATCAATAAATCAATCAATCCATTGTTAATGCTTCAATCAATTCATTCTTGGTTTTTTGAATGCTTTTTACAGATGCATTTACACATTGTTCTGGATGTGTGTTTGGTCTATTTCTGAGTAGCCCTGTACCAATACCTTTGGCAGCAGAGGCGTGGCATGGGAGGTCAGATACATCCCCTTTGGTCTCCCGGTCGTTGCCATAGAGTTGGAGTCGCCCACGGTCATGCTCATTGGCTGGCTGATGCCCTCGGTTGCTGGGAGCAACGCCAAGATAGACTGCAGGAAAGCAGGACAGAAATATAAACAGGTAATAGCAAAGGATGTGATCCAAACATGACTTGCAGTTCTAAAATCAGTTTTGTGTTTCCCGTGTTGATGGTTGAAGTTAGGATTTAGGGAAAGGTCATCTCACCTGATGTTTGAGGTTAGGATTTAGGGGAAGGTAATCTCACTTGATGATTGAGGTTAGGATTTAGGGAAAGGTAATCTCACTTGATGGTTGAGGTTAGGATTTAGGGGAAGGTAATCTCACCTGATGTTTGAGGTTAGGATTTAGGGAAAGGTCATCTCACCTGATGTTTGAGGTTAGGATTTAGGGGAAGGTAATCTCACTTGATGATTGAGGTTAGGATTTAGGGAAAGGTAATCTCACTTGATGGTTGAGGTTAGGATTTAGGGGAAGGTAATCTCACCTGATGTTTGAGGTTAGGATTTAGGGGAAGGTAATCTCACCTGATGTTTGAGGTTAGGATTTAGGGGAAGGTAATCTCACTTGATGGTTGAAGTTAGGATTTAGGGGAAGGTAATCTCACCTGATGTTTGAGTTTAGGATTTAGGGAAAGGTCATCTCACCTGATGTTTGAGGTTAGGATTTAGGGGAAGGTAATCTCACCTGATGTTTGAGGTTAGGATTTAGGGAAGGTAATCTCACTTGATGGTTGAAGTTAGGATTTAGGGGAAGGTAATCTCACTTGATGGTTGAAGTTAGGATTTATGGGAAGGTAATCTCACCTGATGTTTGAGGTTAGGATTTAGGGAAAGGTCATCTCACCTGATGTTTGAGGTTAGGATTTAGGGGAAGGTAATCTCACTTGATGATTGAGGTTAGGATTTAGGGAAAGGTAATCTCACTTGATGGTTGAAGTTAGGATTTAGGGGAAGGTAATCTCACTTGATGGTTGAGGTTAGGATTTAGGGGAAGGTAATCTCACTTGATGGTTGAGGTTAGGATTTAGGGGAAGGTAATCTCACTTGATGGTTAGGATTTAGGGGAAGGTAATTTCACCTGAACATGGGCGGGACTGTGGGTAAGGGGCAAGACCCCAGGCGACAGGTCACTCAGTGATTGGTCATCTGAGAACCCTGGCGACGAGGAGAAGGCTGGTGATTGGAGGACCCCGAGTTGCTCGGGAGACAAGGAGGAAGAGCAGGAAGAGATGTCATCTTGGAAGACATCTGAGGAGAGAAGGAAGGAGACGGGGCCTAAGGGAAGAGGGGGAGGAGGAAGGCAGGGGGAGGAGGAATAGGTTAATTAGTAATGACATCTGAACTGTTTGAAAACATCTATAGTTCTTTCATGCGTGTGCGTTAACTCACGGTTCTCCGGAGGCAGTATGTGTTTGTGCAGTAGGTCCAGAGGTTCGGGACGATGCTGGACCTTCTCTCTAAGGTTGTTAGCCAGCCGAGCCTTCTTCTGCCTTCCAGCCCCACATACACTCCTGTCTATTAGAGAGAGAAGCAACACAATCCTATCTGTCAGAGAGAGAAGTAACAGGAGTTGAGAGCAGATTTGTGTTTGCGTATGCGTAACTGTGTTGCTGTGGGCACTCAATCACAGTTCAACCCAGCAGGGGTACCCAAAGCGTCTGCCTTAAAGGAACCACATACCCCTGGAGACAAATAAATAACAACAACAACACAACTAGAAATGCAACTATAATAGTGGTATTTTAATCACAATGGACAATGAGATAAATACAAGAGGAAAGGTTACAGAGAAGAACAGAGAGGAGGAGAGGATAGAGAGAAGAACAGAGAGGAGGAGAGGACAGAGAGAAGAACAGAGAGGAGGAGAGGACAGAGAGAAGAACAGAGAGGAGGAGAGGACAGAGAGAAGAACAGAGAGGAGGAGAGGATAGAGAGAAGAACAGAGAGGAGGAGAGGATAGAGAGAAGAACAGAGAGGAGGAGAGGATAGAGAGAAGAACAGAGAGGAGGAGAGGACAGAGAGAAGAACAGAGAGGAGGAGAGGATAGAGAGAAGAACAGAGAGGAGGAGAGGACAGAGAGAAGAACAGAGAGGAGGAGAGGATAGAGAGAAGAACAGAGAGGAGGAGAGGACAGAGAGAAGAACAGAGAGGAGGAGAGGATAGAGAGAAGAACAGAGAGGAGGAAAGGATAGAGAGAAGAACAGAGAGGAGGAGAGGACAGAGAGAAGAACAGAGAGGAGGAGAGGATAGAGAGAAGAACAGAGAGGAGGAGAGGATAGAGAGAAGAACAGAGAGGAGGAGAGGACAGAGAGAAGAAGAGAGAGGAGGAGAGGATAGAGAGAAGAAGAGAGGAGGAGAGGATAGAGAGTAGAAGAGAGAGGAGGAGAGGATAGAGAGAAGAGAGAGGAGGAGAGGATAGAGAGAAGAAGAGAGGAGGAGAGGATAGAGAGAAGAACAGAGAGGAGGAGAGGATAGAGAGAAGAACAGAGAGGAGGAGAGGATAGAGAGAAGAACAGAGAGGAGGAGAGGATAGAGAGAAGAACAGAGAGGAGGAGAGGACAGAGAGAAGAACAGAGAGGAGGAGAGGATAGAGAGAAGAACAGAGAGGAGGAGAGGATAGAGAGAAGAACAGAGAGGAGGAGAGGATAGAGAGAAGAACAGAGAGGAGGAGAGGATAGAGAGAAGAACAGAGAGGAGGAGAGGACAGAGAGAAGAACAGAGAGGAGGAGAGGATAGAGAGAAGAACAGAGAGGAGGAGAGGACAGAGAGAAGAACAGAGAGGAGGAGAGGATAGAGAGAAGAACAGAGAGGAGGAGAGGATAGAGAGAAGAACAGAGAGGAGGAGAGGATAGAGAGAAGAACAGAGAGGAGGAGAGGATAGAGAGAAGAACAGAGAGGAGGAGAGGATAGAGAGAAGAACAGAGAGGAGGAGAGGTTAGAGTGTAGAAGAGAGAGGAGGAGAGGATAGAGAGTAGAAGAGAGAGGAGGAGAGGATAGAGAGCATAAGAGAGAGGAGGAGAGGATAGAGAGTAGAATAGAGAGGAGGAGAGGATAGAGAGAAGAACAGAGAGGAGGAGAGGATAGAGAGCAGAAGAGAGAGGAGGAGAGGATAGAGAGTAGAAAAGAGAGGAGGAGAGGATAGAGAGAAGAAGAGCGAGGAGGAGAGGATTAGGAGAAGAAGAGAGAGGAGGAGAGGATAGAGAGAAGAAGAGAGAAAAGGAGGGGATAGAGAGTAAAAGAGAGAGAAGGAGAGGATAGAGAGCAGAAGAGAGAGGATGAGAGGATAGACAGTAGAAGAGAGAGGAGGAGAGGATAGAGAGTAGAAGAGAGAGGAGGAGAGGATAGAGAGAAGAACAGAGAGGAGGAGAGGATAGAGAGAAGAACAGAGAGGAGGAGAGGATAGAGAGTAGAAGAGAGAGGAGGAGAGGATAGAGAGAAGAAGAGCGAGGAGGAGAGGATTAGGAGAAGAAGAGAGAGGAGGAGAGGATAGAGAGAAGAAGAGAGAAAAGGAGGGGATAGAGAGTAAAAGAGAGAGAAGGAAAGGATAGAGAGCAGAAGAGAGAGGAGGAGAGGATAGAGAGTAGAAGAGAGAGGAGGAGAGGATAGACAGTAGAAGAGAGAGGAGGAGAGGATAGAGAGTAGAAAAGAGAGGAGGAGAGGATAGAGAGCAGACGAGAGAGGAGGAGAGGATAGAGAGAAGAGAGAGGAGGAGAGGATAGAGAGAAGAAGAGAGGAGGAGAGGATAGAGAGAAGAACAGAGAGGAGGAGAGGATAGAGAGAAGAACAGAGAGGAGGAGAGGATAGAGAGAAGAACAGAGAGGAGGAGAGGATAGAGAGAAGAACAGAGAGGAGGAGAGGATAGAGAGAAGAACAGAGAGGAGGAGAGGTTAGAGTGTAGAAGAGAGAGGAGGACAGGATAGAGAGTAAAAGAGAGAGGATGAGAGGATAGAGAGCAGAAGAGAGGAGGAGAGGATAGAGAGAAGAACAGAGAGGAGGAGAGGATAGAGAGAAGAACAGAGAGGAGGAGAGGATAGAGAGAAGAACAGAGAGGAGGAGAGGATAGAGAGAAGAACAGAGAGGAGGAGAGGTTAGAGTGTAGAAGAGAGAGGAGGAGAGGATAGAGAGTAGAAGAGAGAGGAGGAGAGGATAGAGAGCATAAGAGAGAGGAGGAGAGGATAGAGAGTAGAATAGAGAGGAGGAGAGGATAGAGAGAATAACAGAGAGGAGGAGAGGATAGAGAGCAGAAGAGAGAGGAGGAGAGGATAGAGAGTAGAAAAGAGAGGAGGAGAGGATAGAGAGAAGAAGAGCGAGGAGGAGAGGATTAGGAGAAGAAGAGAGAGGAGGAGAGGATAGAGTAGAAAAGAGAGAGGAGAGGATAGAGAGAAGAAGAGCGAGGAGGAGAGGATAGAGAGCAGAAGAGAGAGGATGAGAGGATAGACAGTAGAAGAGAGAGGAGGAGAGGATAGAGAGTAGAAGAGAGAGGAGGAGAGGATAGAGAGAAGAACAGAGAGGAGGAGAGGATAGAGAGAAGAACAGAGAGGAGGAGAGGATAGAGAGAAGAACAGAGAGGAGGAGAGGATAGAGAGAAGAACAGAGAGGAGGAGAGGATAGAGAGAAGAACAGAGAGGAGGAGAGGATAGAGAGAAGTAGAGCGAGGAGGAGAGGATAGAGAGCCAAAGAGAGAGGAGGAGAGGATAGAGAGAAGAACAGAGAGGAGGAGAGGATAGAGAGAAGAAGAGAGAGGAGGAGAGGATAGAGAGAAGGAGAGAGAGGAGGAGAGGATAGAGAGTAGAAGAGAGAAAAGGAGGGGATAGAGAGTAAAAGAGAGAGAAGGAAAGGATAGAGAGCAGAAGAGAGAGGATGAGAGGATAGACAGTAGAAGAGAGAGGAGGAGAGGATAGAGAGTAGAAGAGAGAGGAGGAGAGGATAGAGAGTAGAAGAGAGAGGAGGAGAGGATAGAGAGTAGAAGAGAGAGGAGGAGAGGATAGAGAGAAGAAGAGAGAAAAGGAGGGGATAGAGAGTAAAAGAGAGAGAAGGAAAGGATAGAGAGCAGAAGAGAGAGGAGGAGAGGATAGAGTAGAAGAGAGAGGAGGAGAGGATAGAGAGAGAGAGAAAAGGGGATAGAGAGCAGAAGGAGGAGGAGAGGATAGAGAGCAGAGAGAGGAGGAGAGGATAGAGAGTAGAAGAGAGGAGGAGAGGATAGAGAGTAGAAGAGAGAAAAAGAGGGATAGAGAAAAGGAAAGGATAGAGAGCAGAAGAGAGAGGATGAGAGGATAGACAGTAGAAGAGAGAGGAGGATAGAGAGTAGAAGAGAGAGAGGAGGAGAGGATAGAGAGTAGAAGAGAGGAGGAGAGGATAGAGAGCAGACGAGAGAGGAGGAGAGGATAGAGAGAAGAGAGAGGAGGAGAGGATAGAGAGAAGAAGAGAGGAGGAGAGGATAGAGAGAAGAAGAGAGAGGAGGAGAGGATAGAGAGTAGAAGAGAGAGGAGGAGAGGATAGAGAGAAGAACAGAGAGGAGGAGAGGATAGAGAGAAGAACAGAGAGGAGGAGAGGATAGAGAGAAGAACAGAGAGGAGGAGAGGATAGAGAGAAGAACAGAGAGGAGGAGAGGTTAGAGTGTAGAAGAGAGAGGAGGAGGATAGAGAGTAAAAAGAGAGAGGATGAGAGGAGAGAGCAGAGGAGAGAGAGGATAGAGAGAAGAGAGAGGAGGAGAGGATAGAGAGTAGAATAGAGAGGAGGAGAGGATAGAGAGCAGAGAGAGAGGAGGAGAGGATAGATAGAAGAAAGAGAGAGGAGGAGAGGATAGAGAGAAGAGAGAGGAGGAGAGGATAGAGAGAAGAAGAGAGAGGAGGAGAGGATAGAGAGTAGAAGAGAGAAAAGGAGGGATAGAGAGTAGAAGGAGAGAAGGAAAGGATAGAGAGCAGAAGGGAGAGGAGGAGAGGATAGATAGAAGAAGAGAGAGGAGGAGAGGATAGATAGAAGAAGAGAGAGGAGGAGAGGATAGAGAGAAGAGAGAGGAGGAGAGGATAGAGAGAAGAAGAGAGAGGAGGAGAGGATAGAGGATAGAAGAGAGAAAAGGAGGGGATAGAGAGAAAAGAGAGAGAAGGAAAGGATAGAGAGCAGAAGGGAGAGGAGGAGAGGATAGATAGAAGAAGAGAGAGGAGAGAGAGGATAGAGAGAAGAGAGAAAAGGAGGGGAGAGAAAAGAAGAGAAGAAAGAGAGAGCAGAAGGAGAGGAGGATAGATAGAGAAGAAGAGAGAGGAGGAGAGGATAGAGAGTAGAAGAGAGAAAAGGAGAAGTAAAAAGAGAGAAGGAAAGGATAGAGAGCAGAAGGGAGAGGAGGAGAGGATAGATAGAAGAAGAGAGAGGAGGAGAGGATAGAGAGTAGAAGAGAGAAAAGGAGGGGATAGAGAGTAAAAGAGAGAGAAGAAAGATAGAGAGCAGAAGAGGAGAGAAGGAGAGGATAGACAGTAGAAGAGAGAGGAGGAGAGGATAGATAGAAGAAGAGAGGAGGAGAGGATAGAGAAGAAGAGAGAGGAGAGAGGAGAGAGTAGAAGAGAGAAAAGGAGGGGATAGAGAGAAGAAGAGAGAGGAGGAGAGGATAGAGAGAAGAAGAGAGAAAAGGAGGGGATAGAGAGAAGAAGAGCGAGGAGGAGAGGATAGAGAGAAGAGAGAGGAGGAGAGGATAGAGAGAAGAAGAGAGAGGAGGAGAGGATAGAGAGTAGAAGAGAGAAAAGGAGGGGATAGAGAGAAGAAGAGAGAGGATGAGAGGATAGAGAGCAGAAGAGAGGAGGAGAGGATAGAGAGTAGAAAAGAGAGGAGGAGAGGATAGAGAGAAGAAGAGCGAGGAGGAGAGGATAGAGAGAAGAAGAGAGAGGAGGAGAGGATAGAGAGAAGAACAGAGAGGAGGACAGGATATAGAGGAGAAGAGAGAGGAGGACAGGATAGAGAGTAAAAGAGAGAGGATGAGAGGATAGAGAGCAGAAGAGAGGAGGAGAGGATAGAGAGAAGAGAGAGGAGGAGAGGATAGAGAGTAGAAGAGAGAGGAGGAGAGGATAGAGAGCAGACGAGAGAGGAGGAGAGGATAGATAGAAGAAGAGAGAGGAGGAGAGGATAGAGAGAAGAGAGAGGAGGAGAGGATAGAGAGAAGAAGAGAGAGGAGGAGAGGATAGATAGAAGAAGAGAGAGGAGGAGAGGATAGAGAGAAGAGAGAGGAGGAGAGGATAGATAGAAGAAGAGAGAGGAGGAGAGGATAGAGAGTAGAAGAGAGAAAAGGAGGGGATAGAGAGTAAAAGAGAGAGAAGGAAAGGATAGAGAGCAGAAGGGAGAGGATGAGAGGATAGACAGTAGAAGAGAGAGGAGGAGAGGATAGATAGAAGAAGAGAGGAGGAGAGGATAGAGAGGAGAAGAGAGAGGAGGAGAGGATAGAGAGCAGAAGAGAGAAGGAGAGGATAGAGAGGAGAAGAGAGAGGAGGAGAGGATAGACAGCCGAAGAGAGATGAGGACAGGATAGAGAGTAAAAGAGAGAGGAGGAGAGGATGGAGGGGAGAAGAGAGAGGAGGATATGAGAAGAGAGAAGAGGAGAAGAGAGAGGAGAAGAGTATAGAGAGAAGAAGAGAGAGGAGGAGAGGAGGGAGGGGAGAAAAGAGAGGAGGAGAGGATAGAGAGATGAGAGAGGAGGAGAGGATAGAGAGGAGAAGAGAGAGGAGGAGAGGATAGAGAGTAGAGGAAAGAGGAGGAGAGGATTGAGTAGAAGAGAGAGGAGGAGAGGTTAGAGAGGAGAAGAGAGAGGATAGAGTAGAAGAGAGAGGAGGAGAGGTTAGAGAGGAGAAGAGAGGGAGAAGAGGATTGAGAGTGGAAGAGAGAGGAGGACAGGATAGAGAGTAGAGGAGAGAGGAGGACAGGATAGAGAGTAGAGGAGAGAGGAGGACAGGATAGAGAGTAGAGGAGAGAGGAGGAGAGGATAGAGAGGATAAGAGAGAGGAGGAGAGGATAGAGAGTAGAGGAGAGAGGAGGACAGGATAGAGAGTAGAGGAGAGAGGAGGAGAGGATAGAGAGTAGAGGAGAGAGGAGGACAGGATAGAGAGTAGATGAGAGAGAGGAGGAGAGGATAGAGAGTAGAAGAGAGAGGAGGCGAGGATAGAGAGTAGAAGAGAGAGGAGGACAGGATAGAGAGGAGAAGAGAGAGGGGGAGAGGATAGGACAGAGAGTAGAAGAGAGAGTAGGACAAGAAAAGAGAGAGGGGGATAATAGAAGAGAGAGGAGAGGGTACAGAGGAGGAGAGGAGAGTGAGAGAGATGTGAGTGGTTGAGAAAATCACAGTTCTCTACCCCTGGATGGGTGGGGTTTTGTGTTCTGTCCATCATTGCTTGGCTGACAGGTTTTATCCAATGAAACCTGCCTGTAATGGAGAGCAACATGGTTCATATCTATGTTTGATTGACAGCTAATGGAATACCAATTCCATCATAGGGCTCTGAACCTTCATTTCCTCATCACTTTACAGGTAAAGAGGAGTGGAGGAATTAGAGTAGATAAGAGAAAATGGATTGAGACAGAGAGAGAGACAGAAACATTGAGAGAGAGAGGGAGACAGAGAGAGAGAGAGAGAGAGAGAGAGACAGAGAGAGAGAGAGAGAGAGAGAGAGGGAGGGAGAGAGAGAGAGAGAGAGAGAGAGAGCAGTGGTGGAAATAATACCCAATTGTCATACTTGAGTAAAAGTAAAGATACCTTAATAGCTACCTTAATAGAAAATGACTGAAGTAAAAGTGAAAGTCACCCAGTAAAATACTACTTACGTAAAAATCTATACTTAATATACTTAAGCATTAAAAGTAAATGTAATTGCTAAAATATACTTAAGTATTAATAGTAAAAGTAAATGCTATAAATCATTTCAAATTCCTTATATTAAGCAAATTAGACAGCATAGTTTTCTTTTTTCTTTTTTTACAGATAGCCAGGGGCACAATGCAGCACAATGCAACACTCAGACATCATTTACAAACATGTGTTTAGTGAGTCCGCCAGATCAGAGGCAGGGATGATGACCACGTATTTCCTTGATAAGTGTGGCATTGGACCATTTTCCTGTCCTGCTAAGCATTCGAAATGTAACAGGTAGTTTTGATTGTCATGGAAAATGTATGAGTGTAAAAAGAGAGAGAGAGAGAGAGAGAGAGAGAGAGAGAGAGAGAGAGAGAGAGAGAGAGAGAGAGAGAGAGAGAGAGAGAGAGAGAGAGAGAGAGAGAGAGACAGAGACAGAGACAGAGACAGAGACAGGGACAGTGACAGAGACAGAGACAGAGACAGGGACAGGGACAGAGACAGAGACAGAGAGAGAGACAGAAACAGGGACAGAGACAGGGACAGTGACAGAGACAGGGACAGTGACAGAGACAGGGACAGTGACAGAGACAGAGACAGGGACAGTGACAGGGACAGGGACAGTGACAGAGACAGAGACAGAGACAGAGACAGAGACAGAGACAGAGACAGAGACAGAGACAGAGAGAGAGACAGAGACAGAGACAGAGACAGAGACAGTGACAGGGACAGTGACAGAGACAGGGACAGGGACAGTGACAGTGACAGGGACAGGGACAGTGACAGAGACAGAGACAGAGACAGAGACAGAGACAGAGAGAGAGAGAGAGACAGAGACAGAGACAGAGACAGAGACAGAGAGAGAGACAGAGAGAGAGACAGAGACAGGGACAGTGACAGAGACAGAGACAGGGACAGTGACAGAGACAGGGACAGAGACAGGGACAGGGACAGTGGCAGAGACAGAGACAGGGACAGAGACAGAGACAGGGACAGTCACAGAGACAGAGAGACAGAGACAGCGACAGAGGTAGGTGATGAGGAGTATTATGCTTTGCTGGGAGCATACTAAATGAGTCAGACAACAGACAGCAGGAATACAGTGGACAGACAGACGGGGCATCATCACCTTGTGCAGTTTTAATGTTCAGACCACACAGGGGCGACTTCTGAGTGGCGCCATCGTCAGTTAGACGCTGCATTGGGAGATAGCAGTTCAAACCAGCAAGCCAGTTTTGGGGTCAGTTCCATTTAAATTCAATTAATTTAAATTACATGGCCTAAATTATCCTTATTTCTTTATGCAAATAGATTTTCAGTTTAAATGGAATTGACCCCTCAACAATAGCCTGATCTGTATTGTTACTATTTGCATTTACTGTAGCCTACGGTAACAGTGAGACAACAAGTCTCTTCTTTAGGTTGAGACAAACAGTGAGACAACAAGTCTCTTCTTTAGGTTGAGACAAACAGTGAGACAAGTCTCTTCTTTAGGTTGAGACAAACAGTGAGACAACAAGTCTCTTCTTTAGGTTGAGACAAACAGTGAGACAAGTCTCTTCTTTAGGTTGAGACAAACAGTGAGACAAGTCTCTTCTTTAGGTTGAGACAAACAGTGAGACAAGTCTCTTCTTTAGGTTGAGACAAACAGTGAGACAAGTCTCTTCTTTAGGTTGAGACAAACAGTGAGACAAGTCTCTTCTTTAGGTTGAGACAAACAGTGAGACAACAAGTCTCTTCTTTAGGTTGAGACAAACAGTGAGACAAGTCTCTTCTTTAGGTTGAGACAAACAGTGAGACAACAAGTCTCTTCTTTAGGTTGAGACAAACAGTGAGACAAGTCTCTTCTTTAGGTTGAGACAAACAGTGAGACAAGTCTCTTCTTTAGGTTGAGACAAACAGTGAGACAACAAGTCTCTTCTTTAGGTTGAGACAAACAGTGAGACAAGTCTCTTCTTTAGGTTGAGACAAACAGTGAGACAAGTCTCTTCTTTAGGTTGAGACAAACAGTGAGACAAGTATCTTCTTTAGGTTGAGACAAACAGTGAGACAACAAGTCTCTTCTTTAGGTTGAGACAAACAGTGAGACAAGTCTCTTCTTTAGGTTGAGACAAACAGTGAGACAAGTCTCTTCTTTAGGTTGAGACAAACAGTGAGACAAGTCTCTTCTTTAGGTTGAGACAAACAGTGGGACAACAAGTCTCTTCTTTAGGTTGAGACAAACAGTGGGACAAGTCTCTTCTTTAGGTTGAGACAAACAGTGAGACAAGTCTCTTCTTTAGGTTGAGACAAACAGTGAGCTACTCACCAGAGCTTTACTCTGGTCTTTCTCTCCTTTGCGAGAGGAACAGGTAGTTTTCAACCCTAGAGAGAGAGAGAGAGAGGGGAGAGAGAGAGAGAGAGAGAGAGAGAGAGAGAGAGAGAGAGAGAGAGAGAGAGAGAGAGAGAGTCAGTCTCATTAGAAGGTAGTGTAAAGAAGAGAGAACACCCAGCCCTGTCAGTAAACATTAACAGTAACTCCACTCACCAGAGTCGATTTCATTTTGTCTTCGGTTCTGAATCCTCAACTGCAAGACTGAAAGACAAGCAGTGGAGAGGTGGTGAGTTAGATGTATGAGAATACCTGGAATAACCTGCAAGGTAACTCTGGGTAAAAGGTACTGTCCTATGTTCTGTAGTACAATATCCCTCTGTAATCGTATAGTAACATGACTGAGCAATCTCTACACACACACACACATACACTGCGCACACACTTTCACACTAAGAGGTTCATTGGGGGAGGGGCTGATAGGTTTGATGATGTTTCCCACAATGTATACCAGTGCTGAGTTTTGAGATCTGAGAGAAATGGAGGGAGGGATGGGGGGAGGGGACAGCAGGATGAGAAGGGTTTGGGGGGGCTGTAACTATTTATCCGTCAGTATGTCTATTTCTGTCACCCCCATCCCCCCTTCAGCTGTCCCTCTCTCTCCAGAACTCTCTACCTCCCTCCCTTCATGCACGCTAAGTCAATTCTTCTTCCACTATTTTCTGTCAGCCGACCGACACTCGAAAAGAGACCCCATTACATTACTTCAGTAAAAACACCACTTAGCCTGGTTCTACAGTAAACAGCTACCTCTTAGCCTGGAAACACCTACCTCTTAGCCTGGTTCTACAGTAAACAGCTAACTCTTAGCCTGGTAACACCTACCTCTTAGCCTGGTAACAGCTACCTCTTAGCCTGGTTCTACAGTAAATAGCTACCTCTTAGCCTGGAAACACCTACCTCTTAGCCTGGTTCTACAGTAAACAGCTACCTCTTAGCCTGGTAACACCTACCTCTTAGCCTGGTAACTGCCACCTCTTAGCCTGGTAACAGCTACCTCTTAGCCTGGAAACACCTACCTCTTAGCCTGGTAACAGCTACCTCTTAGCCTGGAAACACCTACCTCTTAGCCTGAAAACACCTAACTCTTAGCCTGGTTCTACAGTAAACAGCTACCTCTTAGCCTGAAAACACCTACCTCTTAGCCTGGTAACAGCTACCTCTTAGCCTGGAAACACCTACCTCTTAGCCTGAAAACACCTACCTCTTAGCCTGGTTCTACAGTAAATAGCTACCTCTTAGCCTGGAAACACCTACCTCTTAGCCTGGTTCTACAGTAAACAGCCACCTCTTAGCCTGGTAACAGCTACCTCTTTGTATCGTATTGGACTGGATATTCTGATTGACTCACATAGGCCTCCATGCTGACTCGGTCATGGTACTGTGTGTGTGTAATCGGTTGTGAGGTGGAATAATTGATTGGACTCTCAGAGGTGACCAGATTAGTATACAGGACCCATCTAAAGTTCCAGACATAGGCCCTGGCCCGCTCCAGGGAACTAACACATGCAATCATCAGTTAAAAGGCACCTAGAAGAGTTGATTGACTACTTATAAACCATTTATTATCCCTGTACAGATGGTAGGTCAATTTAGTTTACTGTTAACAATTAACAATCTGTAACTGAGTGGAAACAAATGAAGCCAGAATCTTGATGACAGATAAGAGTAGGAAGGTGACTGTGTAAACTACTGAAGTTGTGCATGGATTTAGCTCAGTGAGATTATCTTCCCGCTTTGGGCAAGCATTCATGTGTAACAGTATAACTTTAGACCGTCCCCTCGCCCATACCCGGGCGCGAACCAGGGACCCTCTGCACAAATCAACAACAGTCACCCACGAAGCATCATTACCCATCGATCCACAAAAGCCACGGCCCTTGCAGAGCAAGGGGAACTACTACTTCAAGGTCTCAGAGCAAGTGACGTCACTGATTGAAACGCTATTTAGCGCGCACCGCTAACTAAGCTAGCCGTTTCACATCCGTTACACATGGACAGAGAGAAATAACAGAGATTGGATTGAGGTTATAATCGGCTCCTCAACCATCTATAATGTGATGTAATCTCATAGTGAACCTGATAGGTTATCAATGATCATGGATCATTTAGCAGCTACCAAATGCAGCATTATCATTACCATGATTTCACCGCTGATGTAAGTACAGATGTAAGATCTTAATTTGATCACCCTGTTGCTGCAGGAAATGTTCTGCACAACAGGACATGCACATTTGTAGTCTATTCAAGGTTTAAAAAGGCTTCTGAAGTTTGTAATTTTCCCTTCAAAATGTATCAACCCCTACAAAAATGTCCCATTTTTACCATCCAATAACACACATTGCCTGTTAGTGCAGGATTATTTTCCTGCCATGAGAAACTGATCTAATAAAATGGTTGACTATCACCACCACTGTCCACGGGCACAGCACACCTACCGCTTTTCAGCTTTGACCACAGACATGGTAGCATACTCAGGGTATAGTAGTACATCTTCCTCAACACAAGTTACACAACCCATATTGACATCCTTCCATCCATAGGCGATTAATTCCACATCAACCAATCAGACAACATTCACCTATTGACAAAAGTATTGATTGGTCCTTCATAGCCTTCAACCATTTCCTCCATAGCTGAATAGATAGTTGGTTCAAAGCAGCAGGACAGCTGATACTTAGTTAGCCAGTCTAACTCATTTAAATGTCTCTTCTAATGAATCCAATCTGGAAACCTCAAGACACTTTCTGGTATTTAAATAAATAAATACACTCATCAAATCTAATCTGAACCTCCTGCTGCCCAAGACAGGCCTGGTAATGAACAGCTGGTGGAAAAAACAACAGCAGGAATGTCCTATGACCTCATTTCCTGTCCCTACCAAACCTCTTTATGACAGCAGCAGACTGATAACAACAGAGGCGGCCATTTTTAAGGAGCACGTTCCAATTCTAGAACACAACTGCTGCTAGTTAAAGGACAGTAACCTATGGATGATGGACCTAACACAAAACATAAAGAAATCCAACTTGCAAAAGGATTCAGTAGCTGTACACATTTCTTGCTACAGATGTAGGATCTTAATTTGAGCCAGTTTGCAACTGCAGGAAAATAATCCTTCAGCAACAGAAATTGGAACTGTTGTTGTGGATTATAATTTGTAGAGGTTGATACATTTTTTGTTAGGCAAATCAAGTCAGACATTTTTAAGTGGAAATTGCAAACTTTAGAAGCCTTTTTAAACCTGCAACTACAGGATAATCAAATTAAGATACGGCATCTGTATAATGTCATCCAAACATTTTCCAATCTTATAACTGTACCTCTAATGCTGTCTTATTTAATTAGTTTTGTGTTTGAATTTGCCTAAGATGGTTGGTTTGAAATGGAGACAGGAGCAATGTGGCAGTAGCTATATGCCTCTTGTCTCTCATGACAGATAAAAATATAGCTAGCTGTAAAACTTAGTTCTGGGTTCTGAGATAAATATGCTATAAATACTGTCATTGGGAGATTAAAAGATGTGTGGTCAATCCTCTGGTATGTCTATTCAGGAGAGCTCGGTGGTTTCAATCAATAAATAGATATACAACTATCAATATGATTAATCATCCTCATGATTAATGTAACCAAGACTAGACTTATCTGCCACAATCATACGGGAACAACTTCTTGCCAATGATATAGTCATCAATCATTACTAGTTACCATAGTGTCAGCCATGGGCTTGGCTGACAGAGAGAGAAGAGGCTGAGTGACACTTTATGACATAATACAAACAGCACTGTATATATGACCCAAGATCAGCCTAAGGGCAACTTAGTCCCACACCCCAGGCCTAATTCCTCCCTGCCAGCCCCATCCCAACCGGCCCGATCCAGCCCCAACCTGCCTGGCCTGATCCAGCCCCACTCCAACCGGCCTGGCCCGATCCAGCCCCACTCCAACCGGCCTGGCCTGATACAGCCCCACCACAACCGGCCTGATCCAGCCCCACCCCAACCGGCCTGGCCTGATGCAGCCCCACCCCAACCGGCCTGATGCCGTCCCACCCAAACCGGCCTGATCCAGCCCCACCCCAACCGTCCTGATCCAGCCCCACCCCCACCGGCCTGATCCTGCCCCACCCCAACCGGCCTGATCCAGCCCCACCCCAACCGGCCTGGCCTGGCCTGATGCAGCCCCACCCCAACCGGCCTGATCCAGCCCCACCCCAACCGGCCTGGCCTGATAAAGCCCCACCCCAAACGGCCTGATCCAGCCCCACACCAACCGGCCTGGCCTGATGCAGCCCCACCGCACCCGGCCCAGCCATACCCTCACCTGAGCGGAATTTGTTCCGGATGAGAAGCGACCTCTCAGAGGCCAGCAACGTCATGATGGAGAGGAGGAGGGGAAGGAGGGATGAGAGGAGGAACAGAAAGAAAGAGTGGAATCCTGTTTTTATTCCCACTTGGTTGGGAATCAGGAGGAATGGACTCTTCTGATTCTGTCTCTCTCTGTGTGGAAAGCAGAGAACAGATAGAGGGAGAGATGGAACAGGGGAGGTCAATGCTTTTGTTTGTCCCTTGAGAAAAATATATTGACACTGAGTACAAGACACACAGACCAGAGCAGTAGACAGAAGAGAGTTATGGAGTGGAAAGAAGTAGAGAGACACACCATCTGACACACACAGGATAGAGTGGACAGTAGTAGAGACACCATCTGACACACACAGGACAGAGTGGACAGTAGTAGAGACACCATCTGACACACACAGGATAGAGTGGACAGTAGTAGAGACACACTATCTGACACACACAGGATAGAGTGGACAGTAGTAGAGACACACTATCTGACACACACAGGACAGAGTGGACAGTAGTAGAGACACACTATCTGACACACACAGGATAGAGTGGACAGTAGTAGAGACACACTATCTGACACACACAGGATAGATTGGACAGTAGTAGAGACACACTATCTGACACACACAGGATAGATTGGACAGTAGTAGAGACACACTATCTGACACACACAGGATAGAGTGGACAGTAGTAGAGACACACTATCTGACACACACAGGATAGATTGGACAGTAGTAGAGACACACTATCTGACACACACAGGATAGAGTGGACAGTAGTAGAGACACACTATCTGACACACACAGGATAGAGTGGACAGTAGTAGAGACACACTATCTGACACACACAGGATAGATTGGACAGTAGTAGAGACACACTATCTGACACACACAGGATAGAGTGGACAGTAGTAGAGACACACTATCTGACACACACAGGATAGATTGGACAGTAGTAGAGACACACTATCTGACACACACAGGATAGAGTGGACAGTAGTAGAGACACCATCTGACACACACAGGACAGAGTGGACAGTAGTAGAGACACCATCTGACACACACAGGATAGAGTGGACAGTAGTAGAGACACACTATCTGACACACACAGGATAGAGTGGACAGTAGTAGAGACACACTATCTGACACACACAGGATAGAGTGGACAGTAGTAGAGACACACTATCTGACACACACAGGATAGAGTGGACAGTAGTAGAGACACACTATCTGACACACACAGGATAGATTGGACAGTAGTAGAGACACACTATCTGACACACACAGGATAGAGTGGACAGTAGTAGAGACACACTATCTGACACACACAGGATAGATTGGACAGTAGTAGAGACACACTATCTGACACACACAGGATAGAGTGGACAGTAGTAGAGACACACTATCTGACACACACAGGATAGATTGGACAGTAGTAGAGACACACTATCTGACACACACAGGATAGAGTGGACAGTAGTAGAGACACCATCTGACACACACAGGATAGAGTGGACAGTAGTAGAGAGACAACATCGACATTGACTAGACCACGACTCTCACGGCAGACTGCCACAATCACAGAAAGAGAGGAGAGACACACATACCGTAGATATAACGAGAAAGAAAGAGGAAGAGACAGTAGGAAGCATTTAGAACGACAGAGGAAAAGGAGGAGAGGCGAGGAGAAGAGAGAGACAGGGTGAGTTAGGCCATATGAGTGACAGAGACAGAGGCAGTGACAGATACCCAGATGCCAAACAGTGAGTGCACAGGGGGCACTTATTATAATGGACACATAAAAAGCCACAACACCTATCACAGAGGACACAACTATGCAGAGGACCGTGCTCCGATGGCTGGATGCACAGATTTAAAAGCGAAAGAAAGTGAAAACTGCCACAGAGAAAAATATGTTTTTATCTACACACAGAGAACCATGGGAGAGAGACAGAGGTTATTACCACTAATTCACACACACTTCATTTATGCACACACACCATTTATTGACTTTATTGACTATGTCGCTGGCCACCCATAAGACAAATTGGGAAAGCCTGAACAGCATGAAAGTGGACACACACCGAGTGACTGAGATTATTTACACGAAATCACTGAGCTGGTGTTCATTAACACACAATCACACAAACACACACACAGTTATTTACAAACTAGATTAGAGCACTACCCATACAGTAGGGTATTGATGAGTCCTCATATCACATAGTAGGGCACTGAGACACAAAAAGAGAGAGAGAAAGAAAGCGAGGAAGGGAAAGGAAGACAGAGAGAGTGTGTGAGAGAGATAGAGTAAATGAGGTAGAATGAAAGATAATACTTACTGAAATAGAGAGAGAAGTCCCTTGGGGGAACTTGGAGTGGGTTTAAGATTAAATTAGAGAGAGGTGCAAGAAGGAAGAGATAACTTCAAGTGCATTTAATGACGATTTCTTTCATGTTCCTTTTCTTGTTATATTGTCTCTCTCTCCACACTCGTTAATCCCCTGGAAAAGGGTTCTAAAGGTGGACTTGGGGAGGAAAGGATCTGATGTTCGTTCCTTCCTTATTATAGAACTAACCTTATCCTTCTCTCGCTCTTTCTCTCTGGACCTCTCCCTAAAGCGTCCTGGTCACTCCCCCTCTCCCCTGTCTCTCTCTACCCCTCCTCACCCCTCTCCCCTGTCTCTCTCTACCCCTCCCTCACCCCTCTACCCCTCCTTCACCCGTCCCAGCAACATACATCTGTTGACTGATTGGCTGATTGATGGAGAGATCGAGTGATGATAAGTGGTTGTGTGTTTGTGTCTTTGTCAAAAGTATTCACAAAATGGATGACTCATGTAAACATGCACTTGGCATTGTTACAAACTTTGGCCAGATACACTACACTAGTCTGAGGCCTATACTTTTTCCTCCCTTATGTATTTAAAAGCAAATAATGATTAGGGATATTGGATATTGCTGAGGTGTGATATGGTGTGGTAGGTAGGTATTACTGTAGGACTTTGCAGTAAGTACTACAGTATGATTTGATGTGTCGAGTTCCATCTGATAATGTTCTATGTAAATCAAGGAATGCAACTTGAGTAAGTCAGCGTCCCTGTCTAAATACCTACGTCATCCTCTTACACATGATGTATTCTGTGTGTGTGTGCGTGTCCGTGTGCGTTTGCATGTGCATGTGAAACATATGGCAGGCACAGAAACCCAGGCCAGGTCAGTTTACGTCAGTGTATATATCTGAATATGAGTGCGAGTGTGAGTGCGAGTGTGTGTGTGTGTGTGTGTGTGTGTGTGTGTGTGTGTGTGTGTGTGTGTGTGCGTGCGTGCGTGCGTGCGTGCGTGCGTGCGTGCGTGCGTGCGTGCGTGCGTGCGTGCGTGGTGTGTGTGTGTGTGTGTGCGTGCGTGCGTGCGCGTGTGTGTGTGTGTGTGTGTGTGTGTGCGTGCGTGCGTGGTGTGTGTGTGTGTGCGTGCGTGCGTGCGTGTGTGTGTGTGTGTGTCTGTCTGTCAGTAGGCTTAGCAGGGGGAGGGGACATTGGGGACGGGAAGGATAGTCTTTGCAGGAGCACCTGTTCAGTTAGTTTGACAGACAGGCTGGTGTGTGCTGGTTCAGCAGGTCAGAGAGAGGGGGGTAGTGAGAGGGAGCGAGATAGAACGATGGAGTGGTGGGGAGACAGGGAAGTAGTGGGAGCGAGAGGTAGAGAGAGAGAGGGAGAGAGAGGTAGGGAGTCAGGACTACAGGAAGAAAGGAATGGAAGACAGGAGAGGAAGTTACAGCTAATGAATTATGTTATCTGGAGAGAAGCCCATATTGATCCACAACCTGACTACACTGAGCACAGCTAGGAGAGACTTACTGCAGCAGACAAGACATTGGTACAGACACCATCCAGATAACCACCAGTCACAGCCACAGTCAGAGCCACTGTACGGGTGAATTGTGGTTGTATAGATTTAGATGACAGTAAAAGATTTCTACAATGATGAGGTTTACTCCTAAATCCAAACTTGGCAGACGTTCTACAGTGGTCTAATGTGAGAGGAGTCCCTTTCCACACCATATGTTGTGTATTGTAGATCCACCTCTAAGCTATATGTCTCACTCCCTTTAATTATTTTTTCATTGGCAAGATTAGTAAACTTAGGCATGACATGCCAGCAACAAATTCTGGACCGACACATACATGCATAACTGACCAAATTATTCAATTCCGTAAAACGAGTGTGGAAGAGGTGAAATTTGTATTGTTGTCTATCAACAATGACCTGGGTCTGACAACTTGGGTAGAAAATTACTGAGGATGATAGCGGATGATATTGCCACTCCTATTTGCCATCTCTTCAATCTAAGCCTACTCGAAAGTGTTTGCCCTCAGGCCTGGAGGGAATAAAAAGTAATTCTGGTTAGTCTTCAGTGCAGCTTTTAATATTATTGATCATAATGTTTGTTCTGCTGGAAAAACTTCTGTGTTATGGCTTTACACCCCTGCTATACTGTGGATTAGAGGTACCTGTCTAACAGAACACAGAGGGTGTTCTTTAATGGAAGACTCTCCAACATAATCCAGGTAGAGTCAGGCATTCCCCAGGGCAGCCATCTAGGCCCCTTACTTTTTTCAATCTTTATTAATGACCTGCCACTGGCTCTGAGTAAAGCCAGTGTGTCTATGTATGCGGATGATTCAACACTATACACGTCAGCTACTACAGCGAGTGAAACACACACAGATGGCATTGGAAGAAAGATGATGTAATCGTTGTTTCCTCTGGTTGCCCCCTCCCCCCGTCTGGGACTCCCTTTCTGATTAGCACCTGTTACCCTCCTCCTTTCTCTCGCTCCCTCTCTCTCTCTCACTCTGAGTGTTAATCCTATACTGTGTCTGGTGCAGCCTTGGTGCAGGGACGTAACCTTTCTCTGTTACTGGTGACGTGAACGGCTTCTCTCACACACACATTGCAGACTTAATTGTGCACTGTGGCTTCTGCATACAGAAAGGCCTTCATCTCTTTCTCATTTCCCTCTTTCTCTTTCTCTCTCTCTCTCTCTCTCTCAATTCAATTCAATTCAATTCAAGGGCTTTATTGGCATGGGAAACATGTGTTAACATTGCCAAAGCAAGTGAGGTAGACAACATACAAAGTGAATATATAAAGTGAAAAACAACAAAAATTAACAGTAAACATTACACATACAGAAGTTTCAAGACATTAAAGACATTACAAATGTCATATTATATATATATACAGTGTTCTAACAATGTACAAATGGCTAAAGGACACAAGATAAAATAAATAAGCATAAATATGGGTTGTATTTACAATGGTGTTTGTTCTTCACTGGTTGCCCTTTTCTCGTGGCAACAGGTCACAAATCTTGCTGCTGTGATGGCACACTGTGGAATTTCACCCAGTAGATATGGGAGTTTTTCAAAATTGGATTTGTTTTCAAATTCTTTGTGGATCTGTGTAATCTGAGGGAAATATGTCTCTCTAATATGGTCATACATTGGGCAGGAGGTTAGGAAGTGCAGCTCAGTTTCCACCTCATTTTGTGGGCAGTGAGCACATAGCCTGTCTTCTCTTGAGAGCCATGTCTGCCTACGGCGGCCTTTCTCAATAGCAAGGCTATGCTCACTGAGTCTGTACATAGTCAAGGCTTTCCTTAATTTTGGGTCAGTCACAGTGGTCAGGTATTCTGCCGCTGTGTACTCTCTGTGTAGGGCCAAATAGCATTCTAGTTTGCTCTGTTTTTTTGTTAATTCTTTCCAATGTGTTAAGTAGTTATCTTTTTGTTTTCTCATGATTTGGTTGGGTCTAATTGTGCTGCTGTCCTGGGGCTCTGTAGTGTGTGTTTGTGTTTGTGAACAGAGCCCCAGGACCAGCTTGCTTAGGGACTCTTCTCCAGGTTCATCTCTCTGTAGGTGATGGCTTTGTTATGGAAGGTTTGTGAATCGCTTCCTTTTAGGTGGTTGTAGAATTTAACAGCTCTTTTCTGGATTTTGATAATTAGTGGGTATCGGCCTAATTCTGCTCTGCATGCATTATTTGGTGTTCTACGTTGTACACGGAGGATATTTTTGCAGAATTCTGCGTGCAGAGTCTCAATTTGGTGTTTGTCCCATTTTGTGAAGTCTTGGTTGGTGAGCGGACCCCAGACCTCACAACCATAAAGGGCAATGGGCTCTATGACTGATTCAAGTATTTTTAGCCAGATCCTAATTGGTATGTTGAAATTTATGTTTCTTTTGATGGCATAGAATGCCCTTCTTGCCTTGTCTCTCAGATCGTTCACAGCTTTGTGGAAGTTACCTGTGGTGCTGATGTTTAGGCCAAGGTATGTATAGTTTTTGTGTGCTCTAGGGCAACAGTGTCTAGATGGAATTTGTATTTGTGGTCCTGGTGACTGGACCTTTTTGGAACACCATTATTTTGGTCTTACTGAGATTTACTGTCAGGGCCCAGGTCTGACAGAATCTGTGCATAAGATCTAGGTGCTGCTGTAGGCCCTCCTTGGTTGGTGACAGAAGCACCAGATCATCAGCAAACAGCAGACATTTGACTTCGGATTCTAGCAGGGGGAGGCCGGGTGCTGCAGACTTTTCTAGTGCCCTCGCCAATTCGTTGATATATATGTTGAAGAGGGTGGGGCTTAAGCTGCATCCCTGTCTAACCCCACGACCCTGTGTGAAGAAATGTGTGTGTTTTTTGCCAATTTTAACCGCACACTTGTTGTTTGTGTACATGGATTTTATAATGTCGTATGTTTTACCCCCAACACCACTTTCCATCAGTTTGTATAGCAGACCCTCATGCCAGATTGAGTCGAAGGCTTTTTTGAAATCAACAAAGCATGAGAAGACTTTGCCTTTGTTTTGGTTTGTTTGATTGTCAATTAGGGTGTGCAGGGTGAATACATGGTCTGTTGTACGGTAATTTGGTAAAAAGCCAATTTGACATTTGCTCAGTACATTGTTTTCATTGAGGAAATGTAGGAGTCTGCTGTTAATAATAATGCAGAGGATTTTCCCAAGGTTACTGTTGACACATATTCCACGGTAGTTATTGGGGTCAAATTTGTCTCCACTTTTGTGGATTGGGGTGATCAGTCCTTGGTTCCAAATATTGGGGAAGATGCCAGAGCTAAGTATGATGTTAAAGAGTTTTAGTATAGCCAATTGGAATTTGTTGTCTGTATATTTGATCATTTCGTTAAGGATACCATCAACACCACAGGCCTTTTTGGGTTGGAGGGTTTTTATTTTGTCCTGTAACTCGTTCAAGGTAATTGGAGAATCCAGTGGGTTCTGGTAGTCTTTAATAGTTGATTCTAAGATCTGTATTTGATCATGTATATGTTTTTGCTCTTTATTCTTTGTTATAGAGCCAAAGAGATTGGAGAAGTGGTTTACCCATACATCTCCATTTTGGATAGATAATTCTTCGTGTTGTTGTTTGTTTAGTGTTTTCCAATTTTCCCAGAAGTGGTTAGAGTCTATGGATTCTTCAATTGCATTGAGCTGATTTCTGACATGCTGTTCCTTCTTTTTCCGTAGTGTATTTCTGTATTGTTTTAGTGATTCAACATAGTGAAGGCGTAGACTCAGGTTTTCCGGGTCTCTATGTTTTTGGTTGGACAGGTTTCTCAATTTCTTTCTTAGATTTTTGCATTCTTCATCAAACCATTTGTCATTATTGTTAATTTTCTTCGGTTTTCTATTTGAGATTTTTAGATTTGATAGGGAAGCTGAGAGGTCAAATATACTGTTAAGATTTTCTACTGCCAAGTTTACACCTTCACTATTACAGTGGAACGTTTTACCCAGGAAATTGTCTAAGAGGGATTGAATTTGTTGTTGCCTAATTGTTTTTTGGTAGGTTTCCAAACTGCATTCCTTCCATCTATAGCATTTCTTAATGTTACTCAGTTCCTTTGGCTTTGATGCCTCATGATTGAGTATTGCTCTGTTTAAGTAGACTGTGATTTTGCTGTGGTCTGATAGGGGTGTCAGTGGGCTGACTGTGAACGCTCTGAGAGACTCTGGGTTGAGGTCAGTGATAAAGTAGTCTACAGTACTACTGCCAAGAGATGAGCTATAGGTGTACCTACCATAGGAGTCCCCTCGAAGCCTACCGTTGACTATGTACATACCCAGCGTGCGACAGAGCTGCAGGAGTTGTGACCCGTTTTTGTTGGTTATGTTGTCATAGTTGTGCCTAGGGGGGCATATGGGGGAGGGAATGCTGTCACCTCCAGGCAGGTGTTTGTCCCCCTGTGTGCTGAGGGTGTCAGGTTCTTGTCCGGTTCTGGCATTTAGGTCACCACAGACTAGTACATGTCCCTGGGCCTGGAAATTATTGATTTCCCCCTCCAGGATGGAGAAGCTGTCTTCATTAAAATATGGGGATTCTAGTGGGGGATATAGGTAGCACACAGGAGGACATTTTCTCTGTTAGGATAATTTCTTTTTGAATTTCTAGCCAAATGTAGAATGTTCCTGTTTTGATTAATTTAATGGAGTGAGTTAGGTCTGCTCTATACCAAATTAGCATACCCCCTGAGTCCCTTCCCTGTTTCACACCTGGTAGTTTGGTGGATGGGACTACCAGCTCTCTGTAACCTAGAGGGCAACCAGTGGGTCCATCTCCTCTATACCAGGTTTCTTGCAGGATGACAATGTCTGTATTACCGATTTCTTTGGTGAAGTCCGGGTTTCTGCTCTTTAGGCCAAAGGCAGATGACCTCAGGCCTTGGATATTCCAGGATAATATACTCTCTCTCTCTCGCTCTCTCTCTCTCTCTCACACACACACACACACACACACACACACACACACACACACACACACACACACACACACACACACACACGGGAATAAAGGAATCCTGTCCTGAGGCCCTCACTGGCCTTAGTAGAGTAATGCACAATGTGGGTACAGCACAGTGCATTATCTGAATAAGTGTGCCCACAAGTGGCCACAGTCTGCAATGACAGGTATTACCGATATACTATCACCATGGCAACCCAGACCAATTCTGCAGGCACTGAGTAGAAGAGACAGCTAAACCTTGCACATTCTAACCTCAACCACGTGTGTGTTAGTGGACTTTAGTACAAGGTAACAGACAACCTTCTATCCTGTGAGTTCTATCCATAGACCATAGATCCTGATCCTTCTGTTCACATATTTTTTATTTTTTTTATTTTTTTTTACCTTTATTTAACCAGGCAAGTCAGTTAAGAACAAATTCTTATTTTCAATGACGGCCTAGGAACAGTGGGTTAACTGCCTGTTCAGGGGCAGAACGACAGATTTGTACCTTGTCAGCTCGGGGGTTTGAACTTAATGTAGAACAAGTAACAGTCAGAGGAGGCTGGTGGGAGGAGCTATAGTAGAACAGGCTCATTGGAATGGCTGGAATGGAATAAATGGAACGGAGTCAAACACTTTTTTACCATGTATTTGATGTGTTTCGTACCATTCCATTCTAGCCATTACAATGAGGCGTCCTCATAGCTCCTCCCACCAGCCCCTTCTGGTAACAGTGTATGTGCTGCTGCTAAATATTTGAATTAAATGTTGTTTTTTTTAGTTTGTGAGTGGTAACGTAAAGAGCTTTAAAATTCAACTCTGTCATTGAAAGTTAATTGGAATCTGTGTGGGTAACTGGACGGTTAGGATGAGGTAATTCAGCAATAAGGTTCCATAGGAATTCAAAATGAAGCCGAATGGAGTCATTTAGGATCATAACTGTAACGGTTTTCTAGTGGTGATGAAGGAGAGTCGGACCAAACTGCAGCGTGTCGATTGCGATCCATGTTTAATACAACAAAGAAAACACAAACACTACACAAAACAATAAACGAAACCGAAACAGCCTATCTGGTGTAAACTAACAGAGAGTACACATAGGACACTAAGGACAATCACCCACGACAAACTCAAAGAATATGGCTGCCTAAATATGGTTCCCAATCAGAGACAACGATAAGCACCTGCCTCTGATTGAGAACCACTCCAGACAGCCATAGACCTTGCTAGACAACCCACTAAGCTACAATCCCAATACCACCACCAAAACCCCAAGACAAACACACCACAATTACAAAAACCCCATGCCACACCCTGGCCTGACCAAATACATAAAGATAAACACAAAATACTTTGACCAGGGCGTGACAGAACCCCCCTAAGGTGCGGACTCCCGAACCGCACCTCAAAACAATAGGGAGGGTCCGGGTGGGCGTCTGTCCATGGTGGCGGCTCCGGCGCGGGACGTGGACCCCACTCCTTTAATGTCTTAGTCCCCTCTCCCTTCGTCCCTGGATAGTCCACCCTCGCCGCCGACCATGGCCTAGTAGTCCTCACCCAGAACCCCACTGGACTGAGGAGCAGATCGGGACTGAAGGACAGCTCGGGACCGAGGCAGCTCGGGACTGAGGGGAAGCTCGGGAGTGAGAGAAAGCTCAGGAGTGAGAGGAAGCTCAGGAGTGAGAGGAAGCTCAGGAGTGAGAGGAAGCTCAGGAGTGAGAGGAAGCTCAGGAGTGAGAGGAAGCTCAGGAGTGAGAGGAAGCTCAGGCAGGTAGATAGATCTACCAGCTCCTGGCTGGCTGGTGGTTTCAGCAGATCCTGGCTGACTGGCAGATCCTGGCTGACTGGCAGATCCTGGCTGACTGGCAGATCTGGAAGAGTCTGGTTGACTGGCAGATCTGGAAGAGTCTGGTTGACTGGCAGATCTGGAAGAGTCAGGTTGACTGGCAGATCTGGAAGAGTCTGGTTGACTGGCAGATCTGGAAGAGTCTGGCTGACTGGCAGATCTGGAAGAGTCTGGCTGACTGGCAGATCTGGTGGCGCTGGGCAGACTGGCGGCGCTGGGCAGACTGGTGGCGCTGGGCAGACTGGCGGCGCTGGGCAGACTGGCGATGCTGGGCAGACTGGCGGCGCTGGGCAGACTGGCGGTGCTGGGCAGACTGGCGGTGCTGGGCAGACTGACGACGCTGGGCAGACTGGTGGTGCTGGGCAGACTGGCGGTGCTGGGCCGACTGGCGATGCTGGGCAGACTGGCGATGCTGGGCAGACTGACGACGCTGGGCAGACTGGCGACGCTGGGCAGACTGGGGGCACTGGCGGCGCTGGGCAGACTGGCGGCACTAGCTGCTCCATATAGGCTGACAGCTCTGGCGGCTTCTTACAGACTGACCGCTCTGGCGGCTCCGTGCTGACTGGCAGCTCCTTGCAGACTGGCAGCTCCTTACAGACTGACAGCTCCGTGCAGACTGACAGCTCCGTGCAGACTGGCAGCTCCTTGCAGACTGGCAGCTCCATGCAGACTGGCAGCTCCATGCAGACTGGCAGCTCCATGCAGACTGGCTGCTCTATGCAGACTGACATCTCTGGCTGCTTCATGCAGACTGACAGCTCTGTCTGCTCCATGTAGACTGGCTGCTTCATGCAGACTGGCAGCTCGGGCTGCTTCATGTAGACTGACAGCTCTGGCTGCTCCATGCGGACTGACAGCTCTGGCTGCTCCATGTAGACTGACTGCTTCATGCAGACTGGCAGCTCGGGCTGCTTCATGTAGACTGACAGCTCTGGCTGCTCCATGCAGACTGACAGCTCTGACTGCTCCATGCAGACTGACAGCTCTGGCTGCTTCATGCAGACTGGCAGCTCTGGCTGCTCCATGTAGACTGGCTGCTTCATGCAGACTGGCAGCTCGGGCTGCTTCATGTAGACTGACAGCTCTGGCTGCTCCATGCAGACTGACAGCTCTGGCTGCTCCATGCAGACTGACAGCTCTGGCTGCTCCATGCAGACTGACAGCTCTGGCTGCTCCATGCAGACTGACAGCTCTGGCTGCTCCATGTAGACTGGCTGCTTCATGCAGACTGGCAGCTCGGGCTGCTTCATGTAGACTGACAGCTCTGGCTGCTTCATGCAGACTGGCAGCTCTGGCTGCGCTGAACAGGCGGGAGACTCCTGCAGCGCTGTGTCGGAGGAAGGCTCTGGCTGCGCTGAACAGGCGGGAGACTCCGGCAGCGCTGGAGATGAGGAAAGCTGTAACAGCGCTAGATAGGCGGGAGACTCCGGCAGCGCAGGAGAGGAGAAAGGCTCTGGCTGCGCTAAACAGGCGGGAGGCTCCGGCAGCGCTGTAGAGGAGGAAGGCTCTGGCTGCGCTGAACAGGCGGGAGGCTCCGGCAGCGCTGTAGAGGAGAAAGGCTCTGGCTGCGCTAAACAGGCGGGAGACTCCAGCAGCGCAGGAGAGGAGAAAAGCGCTGGCTGCGCTGAACAGGCGAGGCACACTGAAGGCCTGGTGCGTGGTGCTGGAACTGGTGGTACTGGATCGAGGACACGCACAGGAAGCCTGGTGCGGGGAGCTGCTACCGGAGGGCTGGGGTGTGGAGGTGGTACTGGATAGACCGGACCGTGCTGGCGCACTGGAGCTCTTGAGCACCGAGCCTGCCCAACCTTACCTGGCTCGATGCCCACTCTAGCCCGGCCGATACGGGGAGCTGGAATGTACCGAACCGGGCTGTGCACCCGCACTGGAGACACCGTGCGCTCCACAGCATAACACGGTGCCTGCCCGGTCTCTCCAGCCCCCGGTAAGCACAGGAGTTTGCGCAGGTCTCCTACCTGGCATAGCCATACTCCCTGTGAGCCCCCCAATACATTTTGGGGCTGACTCTCGGGGTTCCATCCGCTCTGCCGTGCTAGCTCCTCATAATGCCGCCTCTCTGCTTTTGCTGCCTCCAGCTCGGCTTTGGGGCGACAATAATCTCCAGGCTCATTCCAGAGTCCTTTTCCGTCCAATTCCTCCTCCCATGTCCATATCTCCAGGTGGTGCAACCTCTCCCACTGTAGCTGCTGCTGCTCCTGCTGCTGCTGCCTCTGTTGCCTCTTCTCCTGTTGCTCCTTTGGGCGGCTACACTCCCCTGGTTTAGCCCAGGGTCCTCTCCCGTCGAAGATCTCCTCCCATGACCAGAAATCCTTGTTGAGCATCTCCTTTTCGGCTGCTCCTGCCTGTTGACACGCCGCTTGGTCTGTTGGTGGTGGGTGATTCTGTAACGGTTTTCTAGTGGTGATGAAGGAGAGTCGGACCAAACTGCAGCGTGTCGATTGCGATCCATGTTTAATACAACAAAGAAAACACGAACACTACACAAAACAATAAACGAAACCGAAACAGCCTATCTGGTGTAAACTAACAGAGAGTACACATAGGACACTAAGGACAATCACCCACGACAAACTCAAAGAATATGGCTGCCTAAATATGGTTCCCAATCAGAGACAACGATAAGCACCTGCCTCTGATTGAGAACCACTCCAGACAGCCATAGACCTTGCTAGACAACCCACTAAGCTACAATCCCAATACCACCACCAAAACCCCAAGACAAACACACCACAATTACAAAAACCCCATGCCACACCCTGGCCTGACCAAATACATAAAGATAAACACAAAATACTTTGACCAGGGCGTGACAATAACCATTCATCAAAATCATGAGGAGGATAATACATATATATCGATCAGTTATTCAATCTATAATCTCCATCAGTTTGACATCAGAATTTATCAGTTCAGCAAACAATAATTACGTTTCATATTTCATCCTTTCAGGTTTGTCTTTATATGTACATTTCATTATATAGTAACCATATATCAATGGCATAATTGGCCTGTGATGATCTGTAGGGCCATGATCATTGTCTATTTACATAACACAATAGGTTTGAAGTGTGTGCTCCAAGCCGCGCTCCGCGGTATTAACTATAAACAATAACTGATGGCCCGCTCTCCCGATCACAACAGATAGTTCAGAAGAAAGGTAACAGATTCGGTGGATTTACATTGATTCATGGACACACAGAATGTCTGGATTGGACGGAGTTGAGGATGAGAAAGCAGCGAGGTCGGGCGGTGGTGGTTTCCTCCTTTTAATGAGTTGAGATCTGTCGAACATCTCCACCTGACCTAATTGAAGCGCCCCTGGCCCAGCTGAGAAAGTGGCCATGATTTAAAGGACGATTCCACCAACTCCATGGGCCTTTCTACAGTCATCCTCCTCTGCTGCCATGTGTATCTCTTCAATCGCTTGGCTTTGAGCCCTGGGCCACTCGGAGGCCACAGCCTGTGCCACTTCACTTCTCTCTCTCTCTCTCTCTCTCTCATCACACACACACACACAAACACCAACCATACAGCTCTCTGTGTCCATCAGTCCATCTGTCTGTCTGTCACTTCTCTTTGAAGCGCCATCCAAACGGGATGGGAACCAGACACACACACATGTTCATGGGCATGCACAAACACACACACGCACGTACCTGCACACAGCTGCACTGAGGCTTTCACACACCTACCCAGCAAAAAATGCATCATCATCTCCATCATCAGACTTTATAAACTGTCTGATTCATTCGCAAAAGTTTCAATAGCCCAGTGGCATCAACAAAGGGAGAGACTCTTTTTAATTAATTAGTCCTTTTTATGGTAGAGTCACATTGAATTAATGACCACATATGACCTCAGTTACTGTACCTCACAGTGGCCTAACTTCAGAGAAACTGCAGTACAGCGTGTCTCCGAAATGGAGGGTCAGGACCCATCATGGGCTCGTGCCTTGAGGGTAAATACAGGGTCATGACTTGAACAAAATTGATTCTGTACTTTGTACATTTGGTGAATCACCAGAAAAGTTCAAGTGGACTGCAGAACAGAACACACATCAAAAAAACACCGCTGTAGTGTAATAATCTAGGGTAATATAGTATTGGAGAACAGTGCTGTAGTGTAATAATCTATCAGTAATACAGTATTGGAGAATAGTGCTGTAGTGTAATAATCTAGAGTAACACAGTATTGGAGAACAGTGCTGTAGTGTAATAATCTAGACTAACACAGTATTGGAGAACAGTGCTGTATTGTAATAATCTAGATTAACACAGTATTTGAGAACAGTGCTGTAGTGTAATAATCTAGAGTAATACAGTATTTGAGAACAGTGCTGTAGTGTAATAATCTAGATTAATACAGTATTGAGAACAGTGCTGTAGTGTAATAATCTAATAATCTGGAGAACAGAGTAATAATCTAGTAATACAGTATTGGAGAACACAGTATTGAGAACAGTGCTGTAGTGTAATAATCTAGAGTAATACAGTATTGGAGAACAGTGCTGTAGTGTAATAATCTAGAGTAATACAGTATTGGAGAACAGTGCTGTAGTGTAATAATCTAGAGTAATACAGTATTGGAGAACAGTGCTGTAGTGTAATAATCAGTATTGGAGAACAGTGCTGTAGTGTAATAACAGTATTGGAGAACAGTGCTGTAGTGTAATAATCTAGAGTAATACAGTATTGGAGAACAGTGCTGTAGTGTAATAATCTAGAGTAATACAGTATTGGAGAACAGTGCTGTAGTGTAATAAACAGTAGAGTAATACATATTGGAGAACAGTGCTGTAGTGTAATAATCTAACAGTGCTGTAGTGTAATAATCTAATACACAGTATTGGAGAACAGTGCTGTAGTGTAATAATCTAGAGTAATACAGTATGGAGAACAGTGCTGTAGTGTAATAATCTAGAGTAATACAGTATTGGAGAACAGTGCTGTAGTGTAATAATCTAGAGTAATACAGTATTGGAGAACAGTGCTGTAGTGTAATAATCTAGAGTAATACAGTATTGGAGAACAGTGCTGTAGTGTAATAATCTAGAGTAATACAGTATTGGAGAACAGTGCTGTAGTGTAATAATCTAGAGTAATACAGTATTGGAGAACAGTGCTGTAGTGTAATAATCTAGAGTAATACAGTATTGGAGAACAGTGCTGTAGTGTAATAATCTAGAGTGGAGAACAGTGCTGTAGTGTAATAATCTAGAGTAATACAGTATTGGAGAACAGTGCTGTAGTGTAATAATCTAGAGTAATACAGTATTGGAGAACAGTGCTGTAGTGTAATAATCTAGAGTAATACAGTATTTGAGAACAGTGCTGTAGTGTAATAATCTAGAGTAATACAGTATTGGAGAACAGTGCTGTAGTGTAATAATCTAGAGTAATACAGTATTGGAGAACAGTGCTGTAGTGTAATAATCTAGAGTAATACAGTATTGGAGAACAGTGCTGTGTGTAATAATCTAAGTAAATCAGTAATATTTGAGAACAGTGCTGTAGTGTAATAATCTAGTGCTGTAGTAATAATCTAGTATTGGAGAACAGTGCTGTAGTGTAATAATCTAGAGTAATACAGTATTGAGAACAGTGCTGTAGTGTAATAATCTAGTATTAATACAGTATTGGAGAACAGTGCTGTAGTGTAATAATCTATCAGTAATACAGTATTGGAGAACAGTGCTGTAGTGTAATAATCTAGAGTAATACAGTATTGGAGAACAGTGCTGTAGTGTAATAATCTAGAGTAATACAGTATTGGAGAACAGTGCTGTAATAATCTGTAATAATCTATCTAGAGTAATACAGTATTGGAGAACAGTGCTATAGTGTAATAATCTAGAGTAATACAGTATGGAGAACAGTGCTGTAGTGTAATAATCTAGAGTAATACAGTATTGGAGAACAGTGCTGTAGTGTAATAATCTAGAGTAATACAGTATTGGAGAACAGTGCTGTAGTGTAATAATCTAGAGTAATACAGTATTGGAGAACAGTGCTGTAGTGTAATAATCTAGAGTAATACAGTATTGGAGAACAGTGCTGTAGTGTAATAATCTAGAGTAATACAGTATTGGAGAACAGTGCTGTAGTGTAATAATCTAGAGTAATACAGTATTGGAGAACAGTGCTGTAGTGTAATAATCTAGAGTAATATAATATTTGAGAACAGTGCTGCAGTGTAATAATCTAGAGTAATACAGTATTGAGAGAACAGTGCTGTAGTGTAATAATCTAGAGTAATACAGTATTGGAGAACAGTGCTGTAGTGTAATAATCTAGAGTAATACAGTATTGGAGAACAGTGCTGTAGTGTAATAATCTGGAGAACAGTAAGTGTAATAACAGTATTGGAGAACAGTGCTGTAGTGTAATAATCTAGAGTAATACAGTATTGGAGAACAGTGCAGTGCTGTAGTGTAATAATCTAGTGTAAAATCTAGAGTAATACAGTATTGGAGAACAGTGCTGTAGTGTAATAATCTAGAGTAATACAGTATTGGAGAACAGTGCTGTAGTGTAATAATCTAGAGTAATACAGTATTGGAGAACAGTGCTGTAGTAATAATAATCTAGAGAAAGTGCAGTAATTCTAGAGAGAACAGTGCTGTAGTGTAATAATCTAGAGTAATACAGTATTGGAGAACAGTGCTGTAGTGTAATAATCTAGAGTAATACAGTATTGGAGAACAGTGCTGTAGTGAGTAATACAGTATTGGAGAACAGTGCTGTAGTGTAATAATCTAGAGTAATACAGTATTTGAGAACAGTGCTGTAGTGTAATAATAATCTGGAGAACAGTGCTGTAGTAAATAACAGTATTGGAGAACAGTGCTGTAGTGTAATAATCTAGAGTAATACAGTATTGGAGAACAGTGCTGTAGTGTAATAATCTAGAGTAATACAGTATTGGAGAACAGTGCTGTAGTGTGTAATAATTAAGTGCTAGTGTAATATCTAGTAATACAGTATTGGAGAACAGTGCTGTAGTGTAATAATCTAGAGTAATACAGTATTGGAGAACAGTGCTGTAGTGTAATAATCTAGAGTAATACAGTATTGGAGAACAGTGCTGTAGTGTAATAATCTAGAGTAATACAGTATTGAGAACAGTGCTGTAGTGTAATAATCTAGAGTAATACAGTATTGGAGAACAGTGCTGTAGTGTAATAATCTAGAGTAATACAGTATTGGAGAACAGTGCTGTAGTGTAATAATCTAGATTAACACAGTATTGGAGAACAGTGCTGTAGTGTAATAATCTAGAGTAATACAGTATTGGAGAACAGTGCTGTAGTGTAATAATCTAGAGTAATACAGTATTGGAGAACAGTGCTGTAGTGTAATAATCTAGAGTAATACAGTATTGGAGAACAGTGCTGTAGTGTAATAATCTAGAGTAATACAGTATTGGAGAACAGTGCTGTAGTGTAATAATCTAGAGTAATACAGTATTGGAGAACAGTGCTGTAGTGTAATAATCTAGAGTAATACAGTATTGGAGAACAGTGCTGTAGTGTAATAATCTAGAGTAATACAGTATTGGAGAACAGTGCTGTAGTGTAATAATCTAGAGTAATACAGTATTGGAGAACAGTGCTGTAATAATCTAGTGTAATAATCTGAGAACAGTGCTGTAGTGTAATAATCAGTATACAGAGAACAGTGCTGTAGTGTAATAATCTAGAGTAATACAGTATTGAGAACAGTGCTGTAGTGTAATAATCTAGAGTAATACAGTATTGGAGAACAGTGCTGTAGTGTAATAATCTAGAGTAATACAGTATTGGAGAACAGTGCTGTAGTGTAATAATCTAGTAATACAGTATTGGAGAAGTAATAATAATCTAGAGTAATACAGTAATTTGAGAACAGTGCTGTAGTGTAATAATCTAGAGTAATACAGTATTGAGAGAACAGTGCTGTAGTGTAATAATCTAGAGTAATACAGTATTGAGAACAGTGCTGTAGTGTAATAATCTAGAGTAATACAGTATTGAGAACAGTGCTGTAGTGTAATAATCTAATAATCAGTATTGGAGAACAGTGCTGTAGTGTAATAATCTACAGTAATACAGTATTGAGAACAGTGCTGTAGTGTAATAATCTAGAGTAATACAGTATTGGAGAACAGTGCTGTAGTGTAATAATCTAGAGTAATACAGTATTGAGAACAGTGCTGTAGTGTAATAATCTAGAGTAATACAGTATTGAGAACAGTGCTGTAGTGTAATAATCTAGTGTAATAGTATCTGAGAACAGTGCTGTAGTAATACAGTAATTATTGAGAACAGTGCTGTAGTGTAATAATCTAGAGTAATACAGTATTGGAGAACAGTGCTGTAGTGTAATAATCTAGAGTAATACAGTATTGGAGAACAGTGCTGTAGTGTAATAATCTAGAGTAATACAGTATTGGAGAACAGTGCTGTAGTGTAATAATCTAGAGTAATACAGTATTGGAGAACAGTGCTGTAGTGTAATAATCTAGAGTAATACAGTATTGGAGAACAGCTGTAGTGTAGTGTAATAATCTAGTGTAATAAGTAATACAGTATTGGAGAACAGTGCTGTAGTGTAATAATCTAGTAATACAGTAATACAGTATTGGAGAACAGTGCTGTAGTGTAATAATCTAGAGTAATACAGTATTGGAGAACAGTGCTGTGTAGTAGTAATAATCTAGAAGTATTGAGAACAGTGCTGTAGTGTAATAATCTAGAGTAATACAGTATTGGAGAACAGTGCTGTAGTGTAATAATCTAGAGTAATACAGTATTGGAGAACAGTGCTGTAGTGTAATAATCTAGAGTAATACAGTATTGGAGAACAGTGCTGTAGTGTAATAATCTAGAGTAATACAGTATTGGAGAACAGTGCTGTAGTGTAATAATCTAGAGTAATACAGTATTGGAGAACAGTGCTGTAGTGTAATAATCTAGAGTAATACAGTATTGGAGAACAGTGCTGTAGTGTAATAATCTAGAGTAATACAGTATTGGAGAACAGTGCTGTAGTGTAATAATCTAGAGTAATACAGTATTGGAGAACAGTGCTGTAGTGTAATAATCTAGAGTAATACAGTATTGGAGAACAGTGCTGTAGTGTAATAATCTAGCAGTAATACAGTATTGGAGAACAGTGCTGTAGTGTAATAATCTATAGTAATATAGTATTGGAGAACAGTGCTGTAGTGTAATAATCTAGAGTAATACAGTATTTGAGAACAGTGCTGTAGTGTAATAATCTAGAGTAATACAGTATTGGAGAACAGTGCTGTAGTGTAATAATCTAGAGTAATACAGTATTGGAGAACAGTGCTGTAGTGTAATAATCTAGAGTAATACAGTATTGGAGAACAGTGCTGTAGTGTAATAATCTAGATTAACACAGTATTTGAGAACAGTGCTGTAGTGTAATAATCTAGAGTAATACAGTATGAGAACAGTGCTGTAGTGTAATAATCTAGAGTAATACAGTATTGGAGAACAGTGCTGTAGTGTAATAATCTAGAGTAATACAGTATTGGAGAACAGTGCTGTAGTGTAATAATCTAGAGTAATACAGTATTGGAGAACAGTGCTGTAGTGTAATAATCTATTGGAGAACAGTAATAATCAGTAATACAGTATTGAGAACAGTGCTGTAGTGTAATAATCTAGAGTAACACAGTATTGGAGAACAGTGCTGTAGTGTAATAATCTAGAGTAATACAGTATTGGAGAACAGTGCTGTAGTGTAATAATCTAGATTAACACAGTATTGGAGAACAGTGCTGTAGTGTAATAATCTAGAGTAATACAGTATTGGAGAACAGTGCTGTAGTTTAATAATCTAGAGTAACACAGTATTGGAGAACAGTGCTGTAGTGTAATAATCTAGAGTAATACAGCATGGAGAACAGCGCTGTACTGTAATAATCTAGAGTAATACAGTATTGGAGAACAGTGCTGTAGTGTAATAATCTAGAGTAATACAGTATTGGAGAACAGTGCTGTAGTGTAATAATCTAGAGTAATACAGTATTGGAGAACAGTGCTGTAGTGTAATAATCTAGAGTAATACAGTATTGGAGAACAGTGCTGTAGTGTAATAATCTAGAGTAATACAGTATTGGAGAACAGTGCTGTAGTGTAATAATCTAGAGTAATACAGTATTTGAGAACAGTGCTGTAGTGTAATAATCTAGAGTAATACAGTATTGGAGAACAGTGCTGTAGTGTAATAATCTAGAGTAATACAGTATTTGAGAACAGTGCTGTAGTGTAATAATCTATAGTAATACAGTATTGAGAACAGTGCTGTAGTGTAATAATCTAGAGTAATACAGTATTTGAGAACAGTGCTGTAGTGTAATAATCTAGAGTAATACAGTATTGAGAACAGTGCTGTAGTGTAATAATCTAGAGTAATACAGTATTGGAGAACAGTGCTGTAGTGTAATAATCTAGTAATACAGTATTGGAGAACAGTGCTGTAGTGTAATAATCTAGAGTAATACAGTATTGGAGAACAGTGCTGTAGTGTAATAATCTAGAGTAAACAGTGCTAGAGTAATACAGTATTGGAGAACAGTAGTGTAATAATCTAGAGTAATACAGTATTGAGAACAGTGCTGTAGTGTAATAATCTAGAGTAATACAGTATTTGAGAACAGTGCTGTAGTGTAATAATCTAGAGTAATACAGTATTGTAATACAGAGAACAGTGCTGTAGTGTAATAATCTAGAGTAATACAGTATTGAGAACAGTGCTGTAGTGTAATAATCTAGAGTAATACAGTATTGGAGAACAGTGCTGTAGTGTAATAATCTAGAGTAATACAGTATTGGAGAACAGTGTAATAATCTAGAGTAATACAGTATTGGAGAGTGTAATAATCTAGAGTAATACAGTATTGGAGAACAGTGCTGTAGTGTAATAATCTAGAGTAATACAGTATTGTAATACAGAGAACAGTGCTGTAGTGTAATAATCTAGAGTAATACAGTATTGGAGAACAGTGCTATAGTGTAATAATCTAGAGTAATACAGTATGGAGAACAGTGCTGTAGTGTAATAATCTAGAGTAATACAGTATTGGAGAACAGTGCTGTAGTGTAATAATCTAGAGTAATACAGTATTGGAGAACAGTGCTGTAGTGTAATAATCTAGAGTAATACAGTATTGGAGAACAGTGCTGTAGTGTAATAATCTAGAGTAATACAGTATTGGAGAACAGTGCTGTAGTGTAATAATCTAGAGTAATACAGTATTGGAGAACAGTGCTGTAGTGTAATAATCTAGAGTAATACAGTATTGGAGAACAGTGCTGTAGTGTAATAATCTAGAGTAATACAGTATTGGAGAACAGTGCTGTAGTGTAATAATCTAGAGTAATACAGTATTGGAGAACAGTGCTGTAGTGTAATAATCTAGAGTAATACAGTATTGGAGAACAGTGCTGTAGTGTAATAATCTAGAGTAATACAGTATTGGAGAACAGTGCTGTAGTGTAATAATCTAGAGTAATACAGTATTGGAGAACAGTGCTGTAGTGTAATAATCAGTATTAGAGTAATAACAGTATTGGAGAACAGTGCTGTAGTGTAATAATCTAGAGTAATACAGTATTGGAGAACAGTATTGGAGAACAGCGCTGTAGTGTAATAATCTAGAGTAATACAGTATTGGAGAACAGTGCTGTAGTGTAATAATCTAGAGTAATACAGTATTGGAGAACAGTGCTGTAGTGTAATAATCTAGAGTAATACAGTATTGGAGAACAGTGCTGTAGTGTAATAATCTATAGTAATACAGTATTGGAGAACAGTGCTGTAGTGTAATAATCTAGAGTAATACAGTATTGGAGAACAGTGCTGTAGTGTAATAATCTAAGTAATACAGTATTGGAGAACAGTGCTGTAGTGTAATAATCAGTATATTGGAGAACAGTGCTGTAGTGTAATAATCTAGAGTAATACAGTATTTGAGAACAGTGCTGTAGTGTAATAATCTAGAGTAATACAGTATTTGAGAACAGTGCTGTAGTGTAATAATCTAGAGTAATACAGTATTGGAGAACAGTGCTGTAATAATCTAATAATCAGTATTGGAGAACAGTAATACAGTATTGGAGAACAGTGCTGTAGTGTAATAATCTAGAGTAATACAGTATTGGAGAACAGTGCTGTAGTGTAATAATCTAGAGTAATATAATATTTGAGAACAGTGCTGCAGTGTAATAATCTATAGTAATATAGTATTGGAGAACAGTGCTGTAGTGTAATAATCTAGAGTAATACAGTATTTGAGAACAGTGCTGTAGTGTAATAATCTAGATTAACACAGTATTGGAGAACAGTGCTGTAGTGTAATAATCTAGAGTAACACAGTATTGGAGAACAGTGCTGTAGTGTAATAATCTAGAGTAATACAGTATTGGAGAACAGTGCTGTAGTGTAATAATCTAGATTAACACAGTATTTGAGAACAGTGCTGTAGTGTAATAATCTAGAGTAATACAGTATTGGAGAACAGTGCTGTAGTTTAATAATCTAGAGTAACACAGTATTGGAGAACAGTGCTGTAGTGTAATAATCTAGAGTAATACAGTATTGGAGAACAGTGCTGTAGTGTAATAATCTAGAGTAATACAGTATTGGAGTAATACAGTAATTGGAGAACAGTGCTGTAGTGTAATAATCTAGTAATACAGTATTAGTGAGAACAGTATTGAACAGTGCTGTAGTGTAATAATCTAGTGAGTAATACAGTATTGGAGAACAGTGCTGTAGTGTAATAATCTAGAGTAATACAGTATTGAGAACAGAACAGTGCTGTAGTGTAATAATCTAGAGTAATACAGTATTGGAGAACAGTGCTGTAGTGTAATAATCTAGAGTAAATACAGTATTGGAGAACAGTGCTGTAGTGTAATAATCTAGAGTAATACAGTATTGGAGAACAGTGCTGTAGTGTAATAATCTAGAGTAATACAGTATTGGAGAACAGTGCTGTAGTGTAATAATCTAGAGTAATACAGTATTGGAGAACAGTGCTGTAGTGTAATAATCTAGAGTAATACAGTATTGGAGAACAGTGCTGTAGTGTAATAATCTAGAGTAATACAGTATTGGAGAACAGTGCTGTAGTGTAATAATCTAGAGTAATACAGTATTGGAGAACAGTGCTGTAGTGTAATAATCTAGAGTAATACAGTATTGGAGAGTGCTGTAGTGTAATAATCTAGAACAGTAACACAGTATTGGAGAACAGTGCTGTAGTGTAATAATCTAGAGTAATACAGTATTGGAGAACAGTGCTGTAGTGTAATAATCTAGAGTAATACAGTATTGGAGAACAGTGCTGTAGTGTAATAATCTAGAGTAATACAGTATTGGAGAACAGTGCTGTAGTGTAATAATCTATCAGTAATACAGTATTGGAGAACAGTGCTGTAGTGTAATAATCTAGAGTAATACAGTATTGGAGAACAGTGCTGTAGTGTAATAATCTAGAGTAATACAGTATTTGAGAACAGTGCTGTAGTGTAATAATCTAGAGTAATACAGTATTGGAGAACAGTGCTGTAGTGTAATAATCTAGAGTAATACAGTATTGGAGAACAGTGCTGTAGTGTAATAATCTATACAGTAATACAGTATTGGAGAACAGTGCTGTAGTGTAATAATCTAGAGTAATACAGTATTGGAGAACAGTGCTGTAGTGTAATAATCTAGAGTAATACAGTATTGTGAGAACAGTGCTGTAGTGTAATAATCTAGAGTAATATAATATTTGAGAACAGTGCTGTAGTGTAATAATCTAGAGTAATACAGTATTGGAGAACAGTGCTGTAGTGTAATAATCTAGAGTAATACAGTATTGGAGAACAGTGCTGTAGTGTAATAATCTAGAGTAATACAGTATTGGAGAACAGTGCTGTAGTGTAATAATCTAGAGTAATACAGTATTGGAGAACAGTGCTGTAGTGTAATAATCTAGAGTAATACAGTATTGGAGAACAGTGCTGTAGTGTAATAATCTAGAGTAATACAGTATTGGAGAACAGTGCTGTAGTGTAATAATCTAGAGTAATACAGTATTGGAGAACAGTGCTGTAGTGTAATAATCTATCAGTAATACAGTATTGGAGAACAGTGCTGTAGTGTAATAATCTAGAGTAATACAGTATTGGAGAACAGTGCTGTAGTGTAATAATCTAGAGATACACATTGAGAACAGTGCTGTAGTGTAATAATCTAGAGTAATACAGTATTGGAGAACAGTGCTGTAGTGTAATAATCTAGAGTAATACAGTATTGGAGAACAGTGCTGTAGTGTAATAATCTAGAGTAATACAGTATTGGAGAACAGTGCTGTAGTGTAATAATCTAGAGTAATACAGTATTGGAGAACAGTGCTGTAGTGTAATAATCTAGAGTAATACAGTATTGGAGAACAGTGCTGTAGTTTAATAATCTAGAGTAACACAGTATTGGAGAACAGTGCTGTAGTGTAATAATCTAGAGTAATACAGCATGGAGAACAGTGCTGTAGTGTAATAATCTAGAGTAATACAGTATTGAGAACAGTGCTGTAGTGTAATAATCTAGTAGTAATACAGTATTGGAGAACAGTGCTGTAGTGTAATAATCTAGCAGTAATACAGTATTGGAGAACAGTGCTGTAGTGTAATAATCTAGAGTAATATAATACAGTGGAGACACAGTGCTGTAGTGTAATAATCTAGTAGTGTAGTAATACAGTATTTGAGAACAGTGCTGTAGTGTAATAATCTATAGTAATACAGTATTGGAGAACAGTGCTGTAGTGTAATAATCTAGAGTAATACAGTATTTTGAGAACAGTGCTGTAGTGTAATAATCTAGAGTAATACAGTATTGGAGAACAGTGCTGTAGTGTAATAATCTAGAGTAATACAGTATTTGAGAACAGTGCTGTAGTGTAATAATCTATAGTAATACAGTATTGGAGAACAGTGCTGTAGTGTAATAATCTAGAGTAATACAGTAATACAGTATTTGAGAACAGTGCTGTAGTGTAATAATCTAGATTAACACAGTATTGGAGAACAGTGCTGTAGTGTAATAATCTATCAGTAATACAGTATTGGAGAACAGTGCTGTAGTGTAATAATCTAGAGTAATACAGTATTGGAGAACAGTGCTGTAGTGTAATAATCTAGAGTAATACAGTATTGGAGAACAGTGCTGTAGTGTGTAATAATCTAGAGTAATACAGTATTGGAGAACAGTGCTGTAGTGTAATAATCTAGAGTAATACAGTATTGGAGAACAGTGCTGTAGTGTAATAATCTAGAGTAATACAGTATTGGAGAACAGTGCTGTAGTGTAATAATCTAGAGTAATACAGTATTGGAGAACAGTGCTGTAGTGTAATAATCTAGAGTAATACAGTATTGAGAACAGTGCTGTAGTGTAATAATCTAGAGTAAGTAATACAGTATTGGAGAACAGTGCTGTAGTGTAATAATCTAGAGTAATACAGTATTGAGAACAGTGCTGTAGTGTAATAATCTAGAGTAATACAGTATTGGAGAACAGTGCTGTAGTGTAATAATCTAGAGTAATACAGTATTGGAGAACAGTGCTGTAGTGTAATAATCTAGAGTAATACAGTATTGGAGAACAGTGCTGTAGTGTAATAATCTAGAGTAATACAGTATTGGAGAACAGTGCTGTAGTGTAATAATCTAGTAATACAGTATTGGAGAACAGTGCTGTAGTGTAATAATCTAGAGTAATACAGTATTGGAGAACAGTGCTGTAGTGTAATAATCTAGAGTAATACAGTATTGGAGAACAGTGCTGTAGTGTAATAATCTAGAGTAATACAGTATTGGAGAACAGTGCTGTAGTGTAATAATCTAGAGTAATACAGTATTGGAGAACAGTGCTGTAGTGTAATAATCTAGAGTAATACAGTATTGGAGAACAGTGCTGTAGTGTAATAATCTAGAGTAATACAGTATTGGAGAACAGTGCTGTAGTGTAATAATCTAGAGTAATACAGTATTGGAGAACAGTGCTGTAGTGTAATAATCTAGAGTAATACAGTATTGGAGAACAGTGCTGTAGTGTAATAATCAGAGTAATACAGTATTTGAGAACAGTGCTGTAGTGTAATAATCTAGAGTAATACAGTATTGGAGAACAGTGCTGTAGTGTAATAATCTATCAGTAATACTATTTGAGAACAGTGCTGTAGTGTAATAATCTATGAGTAATACAGTATTAGAGAACAGTGCTGTAGTGTAATAGTCTAGCAGTAATACAGTATTGGAGAACAGTGCTGTAGTGTAATAATCTAGAGTAATATAGTATTGGAGAACAGTGCTGTAGTGTAATAATCTAGAGTAATACAGTATTGGAGAACAGTGCTGTAATGTAATAATCTAGAGTAATACAGTATTTGAGAACAGTGCTGTTGTGTTATAATCTAGATAAACACAGTATTGGAGAACAGTGCTGTAGTGTAATAATCTAGAGTAATACAGTATTGGAGAACAGTGCTATAGTGTAATAATCTAGAGTAATACAGTATGGAGAACAGTGCTGTAGTGTAATAATCTAGAGTAATACAGTATTGGAGAACAGTGCTGTAGTGTAATAATCTAGAGTAATACAGTATTTGAGAACAGTGCTGTAGTGTAATAATCTAGAGTAACACAGTATTGGAGAACAGTGCTGTAGTGTAATAATCTATCAGTAATACAGTATTGCTGAGAACAGTGCTGTAGTGTAATAATCTAGAGTAATACAGTATTGGAGAACAGTGCTGTAGTGTAATAATCTAGAGTAATACAGTATTGGAGAACAGTGCTGTAGTGTAATAATCTAGAGTAATACAGTATTGGAGAACAGTGCTGTAGTGTAATAATCTAGAGTAATACAGTATTGGAGAACAGTGCTGTAGTGTAATAATCTAGAGTAATACAGTATTACAGAGAACAGTGCTGTAGTGTAATAATCTAGAGTAATACAGTATTGGAGAACAGTGCTGTAGTGTAATAATCTAGAGTAATACAGTATTGAGAGAACAGTGCTGTAGTGTAATAATCTAGAGTAATACAGTATTGGAGAACAGTGCTGTAGTGTAATAATCTATCAGTAATACAGTATTAGAGAACAGTGCTGTAGTGTAATAATCTAGCAGTAATACAGTATTGGAGAACAGTGCTGTAGTGTAATAATCTAGAGTAATACAGTATTGGAGAACAGTGCTGTAGTGTAATAATCTAGAGTAATACAGTATTGGAGAACAGTGCTGTAGTGTAATAATCTAGAGTAATACAGTATTTGAGAACAGTGCTGTAGTGTAATAATCTATCAGTAATACAGTATTGGAGAACAGTGCTGTAGTGTAATAATCTAGAGTAATACAGTATTGGAGAACAGTGCTGTAGTGTAATAATCTAGAGTAATACAGTATTGGAGAACAGTGCTGTAGTGTAATAATCTAGAGTAATACAGTATTGAGAACAGTGCTGTAGTGTAATAATCTAGAGTAATACAGTATTGGAGAACAGTGCTGTAGTGTAATAATCTAGAGTAATACAGTATTTGAGAACAGTGCTGTAGTGTAATAATCTAGATTAACACAGTATTGGAGAACAGTGCTGTAGTGTAATAATCTAGCAGTAATACAGTATTGGAGAACAGTGCTGTAGTGTAATAATCTAGAGTAATATAGTATTGGAGAACAGTGCTGTAGTGTAATAATCTAGAGTAATACAGTATTGGAGAACAGTGCTGTAGTGTAATAATCTAGAGTAATACAGTATTGGAGAACAGTGCTGTAGTGTAATAATCTAGAGTAATACAGTATTGGAGAACAGTGCTGTAGTGTAATAATCTAGAGTAATACAGTATTGGAGAACAGTGCTGTAGTGTAATAATCTAGAGTAATACAGTATTTGAGAACAGTGCTGTAGTGTAATAATCTAGAGTAATACAGTATTGGAGAACAGTGCTGTAGTGTAATAATCTAGAGTAATACAGTATTGGAGAACAGTGCTGTAGTGTAATAATCTAGAGTAATACAGTATTGGAGAACAGTGCTGTAGTGTAATAATCTAGAGTAATACAGTATTGGAGAACAGTGCTGTAGTGTAATAATCTAGAGTAATACAGTATTGGAGAACAGTGCTGGAGTGTAATAATCTAGAGTAATATAATATTTGAGAACAGTGCTGTAATAATCTAGTGTAATAATCTGGAGAAGAGTAATACAGTATTGAGAACAGTGCTGTAGTGTAATAATCTAGAGTAATACAGTATTGGAGAACAGTGCTGTAGTGTAATAATCTAGAGTAATACAGTATTGGAGAACAGTGCTGTAGTGTAATAATCTAGAGTAATACAGTATTGGAGAACAGTGCTGTAGTGTAATAACAGTAATACAGTATTGGAGAACAGTGCTGTAGTGTAATAATCTAGAGTAATACAGTATTGGAGAACAGTGCTGTAGTGTAATAATCTAGAGTAATACAGTATTGGAGAACAGTGCTGTAGTGTAATAATCTAGAGTAATACAGTATTGGAGAACAGTGCTGTAGTGTAATAATCTAGAGTAATACAGTATTGGAGAACAGTGCTGTAGTGTAATAATCTAGAGTAATACAGTATTGGAGAACAGTGCTGTAGTGTAATAATCTAGAGTAATACAGTATTGGAGAACAGTGCTGTAGTGTAATAATCTATCATTAACACAGTATTGGAGAACAGTGCTGTAGTGTAATAATCTAGCAGTAATACAGTATTGGAGAACAGTGCTGTAGTGTAATAATCTATCAGTAATACAGTATTGGAGAACAGTGCTGTAGTGTAATAATCTAGAGTAATACAGCATGGAGAACAGCGCTGTAGTGTAATAATCTAGAGTAATACAGTATTGGAGAACAGTGCTGTAGTGTAATAATCTAGAGTAATACAGTATTGGAGAACAGTGCTGTAGTGTAATAATCTAGAGTAATACAGTATTGGAGAACAGTGCTGTAGTGTAATAATCTAGAGTAATACAGTATTGGAGAACAGTGCTGTAGTGTAATAATCTAGAGTAATACAGTATTGGAGAACAGTGCTGTAGTGTAATAATCTAGAGTAATACAGTATTGGAGAACAGTGCTGTAGTGTAATAATCTAGAGTAATACAGTATTGGAGAACAGTGCTGTAGTGTAATAATCTAGAGTAATACAGTATTGGAGAACAGTGCTGTAGTGTAATAATCTAGAGTAATACAGTATTGGAGAACAGTGCAGTGTAATAATCTAGAGAACAGTGAACTGCTAGTGTAATAATCTAGAGTAATACAGTATTGGAGAACAGTGCTGTAGTGTAATAATCTAGAGTAATACAGTATTGGAGAACAGTGCTGTAGTGTAATAATCTAGAGTAATACAGTATTGGAGAACAGTGCTATAGTGTAATAATCTAGAGTAATACAGTATTGGAGAACAGTGCTGTAGTGTAATAATCTAGCAGTAATACAGTATTGGAGAACAGTGCTGTAGTGTAATAATCTAGAGTAATATAGTATTGGAGAACAGTGCTGTAGTGTAATAATCTATCAGTAATACAGTATTAGAGAACAGTGCTGTAGTGTAATAATCTAGAGTAATACAGTATTTGAGAACAGTGCTGTAGTGTAATAATCTATCAGTAATACAGTATTAGAGAACAGTGCTGTAGTGTAATAGTCTAGCAGTAATACAGTATTGGAGAACAGTGCTGTAGTGTAATAATCTAGAGTAATACAGTATTGGAGAACAGTGCTGTAGTGTAATAATCTAGAGTAATACAGTATTGGAGAACAGTGCTGTAGTGTAATAATCTAGAGTAATACAGTATTGGAGAACAGTGCTGTAGTGTAATAATCTAGAGTAATATAATATTTGAGAACAGTGCTGCAGTGTAATAATCTATAGTAATATAGTATTGGAGAACAGTGCTGTAGTGTAATAATCTAGAGTAATACAGTATTTGAGAACAGTGCTGTAGTGTAATAATCTAGAGTAATACAGTATTGGAGAACAGTGCTGTAGTGTAATAATCTATCAGTAATACAGTATTGGAGAACAGTGCTGTAGTGTAATAATCTAGAGTAATACAGTATTGGAGAACAGTGCTGTAGTGTAATAATCTAGAGTAATACAGTATTGGAGAACAGTGCTGTAGTGTAATAATCTAGAGTAATACAGTATTGGAGAACAGTGCTGTAGTGTAATAATCTAGAGTAATACAGTATTGGAGAACAGTGCTGTAGTGTAATAATCTAGAGTAATACAGTATTGGAGAACAGTGCTGTAGTGTAATAATCTAGAGTAATACAGTATTGGAGAACAGTGCTGTAGTGTAATAATCTAGAGTAATACAGTATTGGAGAACAGTGCTGTAGTGTAATAATCTAGAGTAATACAGTATTGGAGAACAGTGCTGTAGTGTAATAATCTAGAGTAATACAGTATTGGAGAACAGTGCTGTAGTGTAATAATCTAGAGTAATACAGTATTGGAGAACAGTGCTGTAGTGTAATAATCTAGAGTAATACAGTATTGGAGAACAGTGCTGTAGTGTAATAATCTAGCAGTAATACAGTATTGGAGAACAGTGCTGTAGTGTAATAATCTAGAGTAATACAGTATTGGAGAACAGTGCTGTAGTGTAATAATCTAGAGTAATACAGTATTGGAGAACAGTGCTGTAGTGTAATAATCTATCAGTAATACAGTATTGGAGAACAGTGCTGTAGTGTAATAATCTAGTAGTAATACAGTATTGGAGAACAGTGCTGTAGTGTAATAATCTATCAGTAATACAGTATTGGAGAACAGTGCTGTAGTGTAATAATCTAGAGTAATATAGTATTGGAGAACAGTGCTGTAGTGTAATAATCTAGAGTAATATAATATTTGAGAACAGTGCTGCAGTGTAATAATCTATAGTAATATAGTATTGGAGAACAGTGCTGTAGTGTAATAATCTAGAGTAATACAGTATTTGAGAACAGTGCTGTAGTGTAATAATCTAGAGTAATACAGTATTGGAGAACAGTGCTGTAGTGTAATAATCTAGAGTAATACAGTATTGGAGAACAGTGCTGTAGTGTAATAATCTATAGTAATATAGTATTGGAGAACAGTGCTGTAGTGTAATAATCTAGAGTAATACAGTATTTGAGAACAGTGCTGTAGTGTAATAATCTAGATTAACACAGTATTGGAGAACAGTGTTGTAGTGTAATAATCTATCAGTAACACAGTATTGGAGAACAGTGCTGTAGTGTAATAATCTAGAGTAATAAAGTATTGGAGAACAGTGCTGTAGTGTAATAATCTAGAGTAATACAGTATTGGAGAACAGTGCTGTAGTGTAATAATCTAGAGTAATACAGTATTGGAGAACAGTGCTGTAGTGTAATAATCTAGAGTAATACAGTATTGGAGAACAGTGCTGTAGTGTAATAATCTAGAGTAATACAGTATTGGAGAACAGTGCTGTAGTGTAATAATCTAGAGTAATACAGTATTGGAGAACAGTGCTGTAGTGTAATAATCTAGAGTAATACAGTATTGGAGAACAGTGCTGTAGTGTAATAATCTAGTGTAATTGGAGAACAGTGCTGTAGTGTAATAATCTAGAGTAATACAGTATTGGAGAACAGTGCTGTAGTGTAATAATCTAGAGTAATACAGTATTGGAGAACAGTGCTGTAGTGTAATAATCTAGAGTAATACAGTATTGGAGAGAACAGTGCTGTAGTGTAATAATCTAGAGTAATACAGTATTGGAGAACAGTGCTGTAGTGTAATAATCTAGTATTAACACAGTATTGAGAACAGTGCTGTAGTGTAATAATCTAGAGTAATACAGTATTGGAGAACAGTGCTGTAGTGTAATAATCTAGAGTAATACAGTATTGGAGAACAGTGCTGTAGTGTAATAATCTAGAGTAATACAGTATTGGAGAACAGTGCTGTAGTGTAATAATCTAGAGTAATACAGTATTGGAGAACAGTGCTGTAGTGTAATAATCTAGAGTAATACAGTATTGGAGAACAGTGCTGTAGTGTAATAATCTAGAGTAATACAGTATTGGAGAACAGTGCTGTAGTGTAATAATCTAGAGTAATACAGTATTGGAGAACAGTGCTGTAGTGTAATAATCTAGAGTAATACAGTATTGGAGAACAGTGCTGTAGTGTAATAATCTAGAGTAATACAGTATTGGAGAACAGTGCTGTAGTGTAATAATCTAGAGTAATACAGTATTGGAGAACAGTGCTGTAGTGTAATAATCTAGTGGCAGTAATACAGTATTGGCGAACAGTGCTGTAGTGTAATAATCTAGAGTAATACAGTATTGAGAACAGTGCTGTAGTGTAATAATCTAGAGTAATACAGTATTTGAGAACAGTGCTGTAGTGTAATAATCTATAGTAATACAGTATTGGAGAACAGTGCTGTAGTGTAATAATCTAGAGTAATACAGTATTGAGAACAGTGCTGTAGTGTAATAATCTAGAGTAATACAGTATTGGAGAACAGTGCTGTAGTGTAATAATCTAGAGTAATACAGTATTGGAGAACAGTGCTGTAGTGTAATAATCTAGAGTAATACAGTATTGAGAACAGTGCTGTAGTGTAATAATCTAGTAATACAGTATTGGAGAACAGTGCTGTAGTGTAATAATCTAGAGTAATACAGTATTGGAGAACAGTGCTGTAGTGTAATAAGTGCTGTAGTGTAATAATTCTATAGTAAGTAATGGAGAACACAGTATTGGAGAACAGTGCTGTAGTGTAATAATCTAGTGTAATAAGTAATACAGTATTGGAGAACAGTGCTGTAGTGTAATAATCTAGAGTAATACAGTATTGGAGAACAGTGCTGTAGTGTAATAATCTAGAGTAATACAGTATGGAGAACAGTGCTGTAGTGTAATAATCTAGAGTAATACAGTATTGGAGAACAGTGCTGTAGTGTAATAATCTAGAGTAATACAGTATTGGAGAACAGTGCTGTAGTGTAATAATCTAGAGTAATACAGTATTTGAGAACAGTGCTGTAGTGTAATAATCTATCAGTAATACAGTATTGGAGAACAGTGCTGTAGTGTAATAATCTAGAGTAATACAGTATTGGAGAACAGTGCTGTAGTGTAATAATCTAGAGTAATACAGTATTGGAGAACAGTGCTGTAGTGTAATAATCTAGAGTAATACAGTATTGGAGAACAGTGCTGTAGTGTAATAATCTAGAGTAATACAGTATTGGAGAACAGTGCTGTAGTGTAATAATCTATCAGTAATACAGTATTGGAGAACAGTGCTGTAGTGTAATAATCTAGAGTAATACAGTATTGGAGAACAGTGCTGTAGTGTAATAATCTAGAGTAATACAGTATTGGAGAACAGTGCTGTAGTGTAATAATCTATAGTAATACAGTATTGGAGAACAGTGCTGTAGTGTAATAATCTAGAGTAATACAGTATTGGAGAACAGTGCTGTAGTGTAATAATCTAGAGTAATATAATATTTGAGAACAGTGCTGCAGTGTAATAATCTATAGTAATATAGTATTGGAGAACAGTGCTGTAGTGTAATAATCTAGAGTAATACAGTATTTGAGAACAGTGCTGTAGTGTAATAATCTAGATTAACACAGTATTGGAGAACAGTGCTGTAGTGTAATAATCTATCAGTAACACAGTATTGGGGAACAGTGCTGTAGTGTAATAATCTAGATTAACACAGTATTGGAGAACAGTGCTGTAGTGTAATAATCTAGAGTAATACAGTATTGGAGAACAGTGCTGTAGTGTAATAATCTAGAGTAATACAGTATTGGAGAACAGTGCTGTAGTGTAATAATCTATCAGTAATACAGTATTGGAGAACAGTGCTGTAGTGTAATAATCTAGAGTAATACAGTATTGGAGAACAGTGCTGTAGTGTAATAATCTAGAGTAATACAGTATTGGAGAACAGTGCTGTAGTGTAATAATCTAGAGTAATACAGTATTGGAGAACAGTGCTGTAGTGTAATAATCTAGAGTAATACAGTATTGGAGAACAGTGCTGTAGTGTAATAATCTAGAGTAATACAGTATTGGAGAACAGTGCTGTAGTGTAATAATCTAGAGTAATACAGTATTGGAGAACAGTGCTGTATTGTAATAATCTAGAGTAATACAGTATTGGAATACAGTGTTGTAGTGTAATAATCTATCAGTAACACAGTATTGGAGAACAGTGCTGTAGTGTAATAATCTAGAGTAATACAGTATTGGAGAACAGTGCTGTAGTGTAATAATCTAGAGTAATACAGTATTGGAGAACAGTGCTGTAGTGTAATAATCTAGAGTAATACAGTATTGGAGAACAGTGCTGTAGTGTAATAATCTAGAGTAATACAGTATTGGAGAACAGTGCTGTAGTGTAATAATCTAGAGTAATACAGTATTGGAGAACACAGTGTAATCTAGAGTAATACAGTATTGGAGAACAGTGCTGTAGTGTAATAATCTAGAGTAATACAGTATTGGAGAACAGTGCTGTAGTGTAATAATCTAGAGTAATACAGTATTGGAGAACAGTGCTGTAGTGTAATAATCTAGAGTAATACAGTATTTGAGAACAGTGCTGTAGTGTAATAATCTAGAGTAATACAGTATTGGAGAACAGTGCTGTAGTGTAATAATCTAGAGTAATACAGTATTGGAGAACAGTGCTGTAGTGTAATAATCTAGAGTAATACAGTATTGGAGAACAGTGCTGTAGTGTAATAATCTAGAGTAATACAGTATTGGAGAACAGTGCTGTAGTGTAATAATCTATGCAGTAATACAGTATTGGAGAACAGTGCTGTAGTGTAATAATCTAGAGTAATACAGTATTGGAGAACAGTGCTGTAGTGTAATAATCTAGAGTAATATAGTATTGGAGAACAGTGCTGTAGTGTAATAATCTAGAGTAATATAATATTTGAGAACAGTGCTGCAGTGTAATAATCTATAGTAATATAGTATTGGAGAACAGTGCTGTAGTGTAATAATCTAGAGTAATACAGTATTGTGAGAACAGTGTGTAATAATCTAGTGTAATAATCTAGTAGTGTAATAATCTACAGTAATTGGAGAACAGTGCTGTAGTGTAATAATCTAGAGTAATACAGTATTGAGAGAGTGCTGTAGTGTAAGTGCTGTAGTGTAACAATCTAGTGTAATAAGTAATAATACAGTATTGGAGAACAGTGCTGTAGTGTAATAATCTAGATTAATACAGTATGGAGAACAGTGCTGTAGTGTAATAATCTAGAGTAATACAGTATTGCTGTAGTGTAATAATCTAGAGTAATACAGTATTGGAGAACAGTGCTGTAGTGTAATAATCTAGAGTAATACAGTATTTGAGAACAGTGCTGTAGTGTAATAATCTAGAGTAATACAGTATTGGAGAACAGTGCTGTAGTGTAATAATCTACAGTAAGAACAGTATTGGAGAACAGTGCTGTAGTGTAATAATCTATACAGTAATACAGTATTGGAGAACAGTGCTGTAGTGTAATAATCTAGAGTAATACAGTATTGGAGAACAGTGCTGTAGTGTAATAATCTAGTAATACAGTATTGGAGAACAGTGCTGTAGTGTAATAATCTAATTAATACAGTATTGGAGAACAGTGCTGTAGTGTAATAATCTAGAGTAATACAGTATTGGAGAACAGTGCTGTAGTGTAATAATCTAGAGTAATACAGTAGAACAGTGCTGTAGTGTAATAATCTAGTAATACAGTAATAGTAGTATTGGAGAACAGTGCAGTGCAGTAGTGTAATAATCTAGAGTAATACAGTATTGGAGAACAGTGCTGTAGTGTAATAATCTAGAGTAATACAGTATTGGAGAACAGTGCTGTAGTGTAATAATCTATCAGTAATACAGTATTGGAGAACAGTGCTGTAGTGTAATAATCTAGAGTAATACAGTATTGGAACAGTGCTGTAGTGTAATAATCTGGAGAACAGTGCTGTAGTAATATCAGTATTGGAGAACAGTGCTGTAGTGTAATAATCTAGCAGTAATACAGTATTGGAGAACAGTGCTGTAGTGTAATAATCTAGAGTAATACAGTATTGGAATACAGTGTTGTAGTGTAATAATCTATCAGTAACACAGTATTGGAGAACAGTGCTGTAGTGTAATAATCTAGATTAACACAGTATTGGAGAACAGTGCTGTAGTGTAATAATCTAGAGTAATACAGTATTGGAGAACAGTGCTGTAGTGTAATAATCTAGAGTAATACAGTATTGGAGAACAGTGCTGTAGTGTAATAATCTAGAGTAATACAGTATTGGAGAACAGTGCTGTAGTGTAATAATCTAGAGTAATACAGTATTGGAGAACAGTGCTGTAGTGTAATAATCTAGAGTAATACAGTATTGGAGAACAGTGCTGTAGTGTAATAATCTAGAGTAATACAGTATTGGAGAACAGTGCTGTAGTGTAATAATCAGTATTGGAGAACAGTGCTGTAGTAATATCTATCAGTAATACAGTATTGGAGAACAGTGTTGTAGTGTAATAATCTAGCCGTGCACCTGGCAACGCTTGTGCGACTCCTGTGGGAAGTAGGAGAAACAAACTGAAGCCTGCCTTACAAACCCAATTAGCCCCTGGAAACATCCCAACTCCACAGGTCACAAACCTAGCACATATATCAGCGACCACAGAGACCAGGACAGAAAGGCCTGAGTGGATTTCAGGTTGAATGATGTCAACGTCATTAAAAAATAAAATGCATTATCTTAATAGATCGACACTTGGCCCAAAATAATTAAAGTTAATCTCGTATTAAACTTGTATTTAACTTGATTCACTTTATGCCCTTGTTTCCATTTCTCCATGACTACTGATCTGACAGGATTTGATGGATGGTCCTGAAGGAAAGGAGACTAGTGAAGGATGCCAGGAACACCATGCACAAATCTTGTAATATACAATGTAGGTACAGTGCATTCAGGAAGTATTCACACCCTTTCACTTTTTCCACATTTTGTTGTGTTACAGCCTGAATTTAAAATCGATTAAATTTAGATTTTGTGTCACTGGCCTCATAATGTCAAAGTGGAATTGTGTTTTTCCTAAATTAATTTAAGTAATAAAATATTAAAAGCTGAAATGTCTTGAGTCAATAAGTATTCAACCCCTTTGTTGAGGCAAGCCTAAATAAGTTCAGGAGTTACAAATTTGCTTAGCATAGTCACAAAATAAGTTGAATGGACTTACTCTATGTGCAAAAAAATATTTTTGTGTTTACTCTATGTGTTTAAAATTATTTTTGAAGGACTACCTCATCTCTGTATCCCACACATACAATTATCTGTAAGTAAGGTCCCTGGGACGAGCAGTGAATTTCAAACACAGATTCAACCACAAAAGACCATGGAAGTTTTCCAATGCCTCGCAAAGGTCTGGGTAAAAAAAAAGCAGACATTGACTATACCTTTGAACATGGTGAAGTTATTAATTACAATTTGGATGGTGTATCAATACACTCAGTCACTACAAGGATACATGCATCCTTCCTAACTCATTTTCCTGAGAGGAAGGAAACTGCTCAGGGATTTCACCATGAGGCCAATGGTGACTTTAAAACAGTAATAGAGCTTAATGTCTGTGATAGGAGAAAACTGAGGATGGCTCAATAACCTTATAGTTACTCAGAGTGGTCCCATAGACTAAAAGTAACATATTAAATGTAAATCCGGGATACTCAAATTAGTATAATATGTTACGTTTGGTATGGCTACATAAGACAGAAGGTTACTGAAGGCAAAACCAAAAGGAGGGTGGTTGGTCAGGATGGATGGGTAGGCATACAACGCGGACGTCTAGCAACGTTTCGTGTTTGAATCTCATCACCAGCTAGCTACCGTTAGCATTAGCCACCTAGCTAACATTAGCCACAACAAATTAGAATTTGTTACATATCATGAGTTTTGCAAATTAGTAACATATTGTACGTTTTGGAAATTCTTAACATATTATACAAATTTAAATGCGTAACATATCAAACGAAATGGATGGACATCCACAAATGTATACATACCATATGAAACGTAACATATGATACTAAATGGAGCGTTGTGAATTTACCTACAGAATAATATGAAATGCTCGAAGACCAGGTTGTCTAAATAACAGAGTGAAAAAAAGGAAGCCTGTAAAGAATAAAAATATTCCAAAGATGCTTCCTGTTTACAATAAGGCACTAAAGTAAAATTTTTAAAAATGTGAAATTAACTCTATTCCGTTCATTTTCATCCTAAAAAACTCCCTAGCCATTGTCGATGACAAGCATACCCATACCATGTTGCAGCCACCACCATGCTTAAAAATATGAAGAATGGTACTCTGATGTACTGTGTTTGATTTGCTTATTCAGGATATAAAGTTAAGCAATACCTGGTTCAGTCTGCTTTCCAGCAGATACTGGGAGACAAATTCACCTTTCAGCAGGACAATAACCTAAAACACAAGGAAAATATACTCTGGAGTTGCTTACCAAGACAACATTGAATGTTCCTGAGAAGCCTAGTTACAGTTTTGACTTAAATCGGCTTGAAAATCTATGGCAAGAGAACATGTCTATCTAGTAATGATCAACAACCAACTTGACAGAGCTTGAATTGTAAAAATAATAATGTGCAAATGTTGTAGAATCCAAGTGTGCAAAGCTCTTAGAGACCCAGAAAGACTCACAGCTGTAATCACTGCAAAAAGTAATTCCAACATGTATTGACTCAGGTGTGTGAATACTTACGTAAATTAGATATTTATGTTTTTCATTTTCAATAGATTTGCAAACATTTCTCAAAACATGTTTTCACTTTTTCATTATGGGTATTGTGTGTATGAGAAAATCATATTTTTTGTTTTATTCAGGCCGTAACACAACAAAATGTGAAATAACTCAAGGTGTATGAACACTTTCTGAAGGCACTGTACACACACAGGGAGGTTTAACTGAAATAAGTTAACATGATGAGCATTTATCATAAGCTTCAATGGCATCAGTGGTGCAATCAGCAACAATAAAGAATTGGTAAGAATTCTGTTCTATGCATTTAACAAATTAGGGCACCTTGTTTTGAAGGCATAGGCAGCAGAAATCACAACGTAAAAACCATGTCAAAAGGACAAATTGGAGGCTATTGTTCTCACATTTGAACACAAAATCCACTTTTCAAAAGTGCAAACGACAGTGTCTTTAATAGTAAGAAAGTTAAATAATATCAGTCAATAATAAGTACAGCTCCCACAAGAGAATAAAATAATATAGTAATAAAGAACAGGGGGCCTCCCGGGTGGCGCAGTGGTTAAGGGCGCTGTACTGCAGCTTCGCGTCCAGGCTCTGTCGTAACCTGCCGCGACTGGGAGGTCTGTGGGGCGATGCACTAGCGTTGTCCAGGTTAGGGAGGGCTTGGCCGGTAGGGATGTCCTTGTCTCATCGCGCACCAGCGACCACTGTGGCGTGCGGGGCGCAGTGCGCGCTAACCAAGGTTGCAAGGTGCACGGTGTTTCCTCTGACACATTGGTGCGGCTGGCTTCCGGGTTGGATGCGTGCTGTGTTAAGAGGCAGTGCGGTTGGGTTGTGTATCGGAGGACGCATGACTTTCAACCTTCGTCTCTCCCGAGCCCGTACAGGAGTTGTAGCGATGACACAAGATAGTAGCTACTAAAAACAATTGGATACCATGAAAAAAGGGGTAAAAAAAAAAGAACAATTTTACAATAAAACATTGCGACAGCATTTTTTACAACATAATTGTTTGTACTTTGGTAGTGCAAATGTATTGTTACATTTTCCGCCCTATAGTTGTGGAAATGACAAAAATCTCACCATAATTTCCGAACCTGTAAGGAAATGGAAATAAAATACATTCAAGAGTAATTCATTTTATAAATATAACCAATCTCATTGGAAAGTACCGTTCAGGTACTTTTCATTCAAAAGTAATTTTCAATCCCTTTCAGTGTCAAGAGTTGTCCAAGTCGAAAACAGTGAAGCTACACCATCTTTGCTCTCCTCCTCCTCCCCTCCTTCGCCTTCTCCACCTCCTCCTCCTTCTCTCCTTCTCCTCTTCCTCCTCCTCCTTCTTCTCCTCCTCCTTCTCCTCTTCACCTTTCCTTTATTCAAGAGGATCAGCCTCAGGAAATTACCTCAGAATCTGGTTCAGAGTCAGAGTTGTCCAAGTTGGACACAGTGGAACTATACCACTCTTCTGTGCCCTCATCTCCATCCCCGCCTTCTCTTCCTCCTCCCCCTGCTCCTCTCTCGGACAGCATCTCCATAGCTGCCTGGTGGTAAGGGTGTTTGCGTCTGGTGTGTCGACGCAGGGTGTTGCGCTCGGCGAAGCGTGTGTGGCACAGCTGGCACTGGTAGGGCTTCTCTCCTGTGTGTACCCTCTGATGGCGCTGCAGCTCGCCTGCCTCCCTGAAACGCTTGGAGCAGATGGGGCACACAAAGTTCCTCTCGCCCGTGTGAATGTGCTTGTGTCTCTGTTCAGGGTCAAAGGACGAGGGTCACGTTTGTTAGATAATACTATACATTCATGTTCATATATCATGATATGTTTATACCGACTTATTACATAGCAGTCATAACAAGATGAAATCTGACACAAAGGACCTAGTTCCACTTCAAACACAATCAAAACAGGAAACCTACAAAAATGACTACCAACCAGTAGCACTCACGACTGTAGCTATGAAGTGCTTTGAAAGGCTGGTCATGGCTCACATCAACACCATTATCCAAGAAACCATAGACCCACTCCAATTTGCATACCACCATTTCAGATCCTGCCATTTCCCACCTCTATTGCACTCCACACTGCCCTTTCCCACCTGGACAAAAGGAACATCAATGCTATTCATTGATTAGAGCTCAGCGTTCAACACCATAGTGCCCACAAAGCTCATCACTAAGCTAAGGACCCTGGGACTAAACACCTCCCTCTGCAACTGGATCCTGAACTTCCTGACGGGCCGCCCCCAGGTGGTAAGAATAGGTAACATAACAGCCGCCACACTGATCATCAACACAGGGGCCCCTCAGGGCGGGCTGCGTGCTCACTCCCCTCCTGTAATCTCTGTTCACTCATGACTGCATGGCCCGGCACGACTCCAACATCATCATAAAGTTTGCCGATGACAAAACAGTGGTAGGCCTGATCACCAACAACGACGAGACAGCCTATAGGAAGGTCTGGCCGTGTGGTGCCAGGACAACAACCTCTCCCTCAACGTGATAAAGTCAAAGGAGATGATTGTGGACTACAGGAAAAGGAGGCCCGGGCATGCCCCCATTCTCATCGACGGGCTGTAGTGGAGCAGGTTGAGAGCATCAAGTTCCTTTGTCTCCACATCACCAACAAACTATCATGGTACAAACACCAAGACAGTCGTGAAGAGGGCACGACAATGCCTATTCCCCCTCAGGAGACTGAAAAGATTTGGCATGGGTCCTCAGATCCTCAAAAGGTTCTACAGCTGCACCATCGAGAGCATCCTGACTGGTTGCATCACTGCCTGGTATGGCAACTGCTCGGCCTCCGACCGCAAGGCACTACAGAGGGTAGTGCGTATGGCCCAGTAGATCACTGTGGCCAAGCTTCCTGCCAACCAGGACCTCTATACCGGGCAGTATCAGAGGAAGGCCCTAAAATTCGTCAAAGACTCCAGCCACCCCAGTCAGACTGTTCTCTCTTCTACCACATGGCAAGTGGTACTGTGGCACCATGTCTAGGTCCAAGAGGCTTTTAAACAGCTTCTACCCCCAAGCCATAAGACTCCTGAACATCTAATCAAATGGCTACCCAGACTATTTGCATTGCCCCCCCCCCTTTTACACTGCTGCTACTCTCTGTTATTATCTATGCATAGTCACTTTAATAACTCTACCTACATGTACATATTACCTCAATTACATCTGTTCCATACCCCCTTATTTTACTGCTGCTCTTTAATTATTTGTTACTTTTATTTCTTATTTTATTTCTTGTTTATTTTTTTATTTTATTTTTAACTGCTTTGTTGGTTAGGGGCTTGTATGTAAGCATTTCACTGTAAGGTGAAAGGTGAAACACCTGTTGTATTTGGTGCATGTGACAAATTAAATTTGATTTGATTTGAAAACAACATGTCATCATGAGCCCACCAAATCACCACACCACAATTCAAACATTTATTAACAACTGAGCTCACCTGCAAATGGCTGGAGCGTTTGAAGGCCTTGCCACACTGCAGGCAGACATGGGGTTTGTTCTGAGAGTGGGTGATGGAGTGACGCTCCAGGTCAGACAGGTAGTAGAAGATCCTGGGGCAGAGAGGGCAGTAGAGGACCCTTCGTGGCCCAGAGGAGGGAGAGGAGGCTGGGGACAGGGGGTCCAGAGGGTCCAGGGGGTTCAGGTTCCTGGGTCCGCTGGAGGAGAAGATGGGGGCAAGGGGAGGGGAGGGAGGAGCGGTGGCAGAGGAGAAGTAGAGATGGTCGTCCCATGGGAGGGAGGTGTGCTTTGACTCTGGGGATTTTGATTGGTCGGATGCCTCCAAACGGAAGTCAAAGGACAGAGAAGGTGATTGCAGGTGTGTAAGGGGAGGGGCTTTAGTAGGAGATGACCCATTTGGGACATACTCCATTTGGGTTTCTTCAGTAGATAGTGAATGATGATCGGTGTTGGGGTCACAACAGTTTGGTTCAGTGTGTTTGTGAGGAGGTGAGCTGAGTAGAACTGCTTTAGAACTGCCATCAGCACTGGGCTGCTTGGAGGGAGGGGAGGAGACCACAGAGGGGGAGGTCAGGGGGGCGGGAGGGTTAACGATGAGACTCTCTCTTGATAGGATGGTAGGGGAGTTGTTGGGTGTCGATATTATAACTGGGTGGGAGGGATTGGCAGGGAGGGATGACACTGATGTGGCAAGCTGACCAGAAGAGAGAGAGAGAGAAAGAGGGGATGAAGAGGAGGCAGTGATTTGGGAGAGCTGACCGGTGGAGCGGTCAATAAGAGCAATGGGGGTGGAGGTAGAGAAAGACTGACCGGAGGAAGAGGTGGTGGAGGAGGAGGAGAGGAGAAGGAACATAGAGGTGGAGGCACTGGGAGTGTTTTGGGTGAGGGAGAGGGGGAGGGGGAGAGAGAAGGCCAGGAGGCCTGGGTTGGTATCAGTCTTGGTTAGGGGGATGGAGGAGTGCTGGGGGGGGAGGAGGAGAAGAGGATGATGGGGGTGTTGGAGGAGGGGTTAGTCAGGATCTGGATGGGCTGAGGGGGTTGGAGGTGTACAGCAGAACCAGAGGGTTGGGAAACAGCAGCACTAGCCTCACTAACATATTTCACACCTGAATCTAGAACCTTATGGGGTTCCACATTCTGTGAGAGTTCTGGGTTCTTTGAGTGTTCTGTATTGTTTAGAAGTTCTGACTTCTGTGAGGGTTTCATAGATGTAACAGGAGCGGGACATGTGTTTTCCTTGTGTGTGTGTGGAGTTTTTACTAAACTTTGGCTGAGGTAAGTGACCCCTGCTGTGGTTATATGAGACGACCTGTCATCCTCTACCTCCAATGAGCTGGAATGCACCTTTGGCTGGCTTGAGGGGGGGTTGTCTGGCCTGGAAGAGTCCATTTGGGGCACTTTGTGCCCCTCAGGGGTGAGTGTGTATGGAATACCCTGGTCATCTATCAGGAGAAGACCTTCACTTTCAGAGTCTATGGAAGAGAGGGAGGTGAAAACGGAGGTAGAGAAGAACAAGGGAGACAAGAGAGGTCCCCCCAAAATGTCAGCTCCATCCATTCTCAATATAGAATCCTCTTCATCATCGCCATCATCTTCCTCTACTATGTCCCTATCTCCATCCCCCTCTACCTCATCTACCTCCATAAGCAGTGAGCTCTCATGCCAAAGGCTCCTCTCCTTAATCTCTCTCTTTTTAGGGAAGCTCAGATCCAATACTTCTCCCTCCTCTTCCTCTCTTCTCCCCCAAACTCCATTCCCTGCCTCTGCTCTCTCTCCTCTATCCTCTCCCGGTCTCTCTTTTCCACCATGACATCGACTAGGGGGTAGGAAAAGAGGGATCACTCTCTCATCCTCTCTATCTTTCCTTTCTTTCTCTCCCCTTATCCCTCCATCCCTCTCTGCCTTGGCTGTGTCGGAGATGAGAGGCGTTTCAGGGACAATGGGACTACCATTCCTGTGTTGTGTAACATCACACTCTCCATCTCTCCTCTCATCCCTCTCTTCTGTCTCCATCCTATAGAGAAGCTCCTCCGTGTGTTTTATCTCTTCAACACACACATCCTCCATGTGACCCGTACCAGTCACAGTAGTGGAGGTCAGGGCATTTCAACTGATCCCAGACCAAACAGCTCTGGCTTCTAACCTACTCCCTTTAGAATCAGAGGGAGACACGTCTTTGGTAGAGCTGAGAGCTGCAGAGTCTGTGATTGGCCTGTTGCACAATCCAGGAACGTCTGATTTGACTCTTATTGGTTGATCGCACACACCAGGAGACTGTGATTGGTTGGTTGAGCCCGCAGGGTTCAACTGCTTCCTGTAATGCTGGCTGTGTCCCGCTCACATCTGGCACTCTCCCAGCCCCTCCTCGTTTGGCCTAAAAAGGTTTTGATTGGAAACCTGTACTGGAGTACACCTGTTTAAGGGAGCATTATTGGAGGTTACCTGGTGGGCAGGATAAGATCAAGGAGTCCACTGGCTCCTCATGGATCTCTGGCACAGTCCCCGATCTCTTCAAGGATTGGCCGACACTCCTGTCATCTGAGCCACCATTGGTCAGAGCCCCTGTCTGTTGAGAATCCATTTTGGAACATGCCTGAATCTGTAAAATGGGGATTCAATATTTTATCATCTTAACAAGAGATGAATTATTACATTAAAATAATAAGGACTTGTCAATCAAATGACTATAGGCTTCATTGATAAGGAAGATGTCCTGAGGTGGCCAGGTGTCTTTATGCTATTTCACAGGATATCAGAGCAGCAAAATGAGGAAGTTGATTAAATTAGTATCATGTTGTTAGAGTATCTTACTTGTTCTTTCATTGTGCATACTGAAATATGCCTAGACTCAAACTATTCACATAGACTAAATAGGCTATTATGAATTTCTTAAACTCCTATTCTTGTTTTACTTCAAAAACAGGGCCTTCAGGAAGTATTCACACCCTTCGGCCTTTTCCACATTTTGTTGTGTTACAGCCTGAACTGAAAATGGGTTAAATGTAGATATTTTTGTCACCGGCCTACCACACAATACCCCATAATGTCCAAGTGGAATTATGTATTTCAAAAGTTTTACAAATTCATTAAAAATGAAAAGCTGAAATGTCTTGAGTCAATAAGTATAATAAGTATTCAATCCCTTGGTTATGGCAAGTCTAAATAAGTCCAGGAGTAAAACATTGCTTAACAGGTCACATAATAAATTGCATGGACTCACTCTCTGTGCAATAATAGTTTTTAACATGAATGACTACCTCATCTCTGTACCCCAATTATCTCTAAGGTCCCTCAGTCGAGCAGTGAATTTCAAACACAGATTCAACCACAAATACCAGGGAAGTTTTCCAATGCCTCGCAAAGGGCATCTATTCGTAAATGGGTACAAAAAAGGCCATTTGAGCATGGTGAAGTTATTCATTACACTTTGGATGGTATATCAATACACCCAGTCACTACAAAGATACAGGCGTCCTTCCTAACTCAGTTGCCGGAGATTTCACCATGAGGCCAATGGTGACTTTAAAACAGTTACAGGGTTGAATAGCTGTGATAGGAGAAAAGTGAGGATGGATCAACAACATTGTAGCTACTCGACAATCCTAACCTAGTTGACAGAGTGAAAAGAAGGAAGCCTGTGCAGAATACAAATATTCCAAAACATGAATCCTGTTTGCAACAAGGCACTAAGGTAATACTGCAAAAAATGTGCAATTCACTTTTTGTCTTGGATACAAAGTGTTATGTTTGGGGTAAATCCAATACAACACACATTACTGAGTACCACTCTCCATATCTTCAAGCATAGTGGTGGCTGCATCATGTTATGGGTATGCTTGTAATCGTTAAGGACTGCAGAGTTTTTCCAGGATAAAAAAAGCTATGGAATTGAACTAAGCACAGGCAAAATACTAGAGGAAAACCTGGTTCAGTCTGCTTTCCACCAGACACTGGGATTTGAATTCACCTTTCAGCAGGACAATAACCTAAAACACAAGGCCAAATCTACACTGCAGTTGCTTACCAAGAAGACAGTGAATGTTCCTGAGGATCCGAGTTACAGTTTTGATTTAAATATGCTTGAAAATCTATGGCAAGCTCTGAAAATGGTTCTTTACCAATGATCAACAACCAATTTGACAAAGTTTAAAGAATGTTGAAAAGAATAATGGACAAATGTTGCACAATCCAGGTGTGGAAAGCTCCTAGAGACTTACCCAGAAACACTCACAGCTGTAATCACTGCCAAAGGTGATTTTAACATGTATTAACTCAGGGGTTTGAATACTTACTTAATCAAGATATTATAGTGTTTTATTTTTCATGAATTTGTTAAAAAATATATTTTAAAACATATTTGAATTTTTCTTCCACTTTGACATTACAGAGTATTTTGTGTAGATTGTTGGGGGGGAAACTGACCATTAAAACCATTTTAATCGCACTTTGTAACAACAAAATGTGTCAAAAGTTCAGGGGTGTGAATACTTTCTGAAGGCACTGTAGGTTAAATCATCCCCATCGCCTTCATAACATCCCCACCACCACCTTGTCATTATCACCATTACATTGTCACCATCATCATCAATTATCGTCATCATCGACAACATTATCATCATTCAAACCGGTTCCAATTACTGCTATTATCTCAATAACTTGAGGCGAGATTTGTTTTAAAGGCTACAGCGTGTGGTCTCATGTTCTACAATCATAGATTACCTGATATGCTTAATTGCTATGATTGTCAATCTTAAAAATGTAACGCAGCATGCGTAAATTACGCACATGTTACATTACATTTGCTGTTATTATGGACTTCACTGGTTTTATATAATTTGCTTACCGGGGCTCTAAACAAAGTCGCCAATATACCACATAGAATGAACGCGACAGTCTGCAGTGGAGGGTTCAAGGGAGCATGATGTCAGCGAAATCATACTATCCGGGGGTAAAGCCCATTTTTTCTTTCGATTTCAGAATTTCATTTGCCTGCCATAGTCTAACACAAAATAAGACATTCGTTAAATATCTGGCAACGGGTTTGGGTCGACATCATATTTGTTTTCCTCCTTTTGAACCCTTATCCATCCTTGTACTGTATTTATGTTGGAATAAAAAGTGTCGCTATTCATGGGAGTCGCCATTGCGCGCAGTCCGAGGTCCGAATAGCCAAACCCTGTTTCATATCTGTGGATGTACTGCGCATCAATGGACACGACCCTCGAACCTGGGACAATGTTTGCTAACTGCATTTAATGTAATATATTCGGCTCACTTATTTTGAATGACGCCGCGGTATTTGTCTAAATTATGTTGATATTTTTGCCGTAATAACTGCCCTTGCTGTCTATGGACCCACAACCAGCCATTTTACAAGTCGAGGGTTCGAGCCCTGTAGGGAGCTCAGCCCGACAGCTGGCAGAAAGGGCGATGTAGGAAACTTAATTGTCTGGACATACACTTGTCACAATATAACAGGCGTGGGATGCGCCCGGTATACTGCCCATACATTTAAAACTGGATAATAAACTACATACTCCACCCATAAGTCACTCGCTGCATAGACACTGGCTTACCCGAGCTGTGGATACTTCCGGAGGACCAAATATGAATGAGAGGCGGACTAGTTAGGATTGGAGATTCTGCGCGCAGCCTGCTGCACGAGCAGAGAGAGGTGGGAGCTCATGGTGTCGCAGCATTCGGCTTCGGTTAGTGCTATTTGGGATCCTTGGGCCGTCCTAACTTTAACCCCTACCCATACCATAACCTTAGCCCTTACCCAAATGTAAACTTTAAAGTGGAGGTAGAGACGTCCCGAGGATACCGGATAGCAAGGACAATTCTGGGTCCGACTAGACTCAATCCATGTTGAGTAAACAGTGGGCAGCTACTGTATATGGTATGAGATCAGATCAGATCACCATTTAATCCAAGTACATGTAACCTTAGAAAATACAAAAGAGGGATGTGTGTGTGTGTGCGTGTGCATGCACGTGTGGGAGCGAGAGAGAGAGATATCAGGGTGTCCTAATTGTTGTGAAAATCAAGTGTTCATCTCTATTTCATTTCAATTACATGAAAATCACATTCATCACATTACAGCAAAACGTTGTTTTTATTTAAAAACCGTCACATCAATAGAACTTCCAAGCCTCGGGGCTTGGTGTGTCAACAACAGAAGGAGGAGGAGTATCCTGAGGGCCAGGTTGGGGCAGGAACACACTATGTTAAAACAAAACAACACGTAAGGTCAGTCAGATCCCGCAGTGGGAGGAGTCAGAGTCACACGGTAACAACACATGAAGTGAACATTTGAACTATATGAGTCATGACTACGTTTTACTTCTGTATTAATGCATGTATTATCATTAACACAGCTGTTATTAAGACATGTAGAGCCTATCATTGGTACAGGCTTAGAGAGAGGGGGACAAGAGATAGAGATGGGAGTGTTGGGGTATTAGTCCAGGTCTACAAGAGAGCAGGCCTCGATCTCCGACACCAGCCGATGAGGGAACAGTTTGTACTGCAGCCAGGTGGGTTCTAGGACACAGAAGGAGAGAGATGATAGACATGTTACATCAAATGAAGACAATATAAGCACATACTGTCTCTGACTGAACCCTGAGGTCTCCTGACCACTGAACAGTCACATAGAAAGACTAGTAAGGCACCAAGGGGTTTTCCATAGATCCTGTTAGACAGGGCACCAGTTCTGGGTTCCCAACTCACCCAGGTAGCAGAAGGGGGGGTTGAGCCTGCCGTCGAAACAGGTCTGTGTGTAGGGGAAGCTGCACTGCTTCCTGGAGTGTTTACAGTAGAACGTCACGCTCTCCCCGTGAGGAACCACCGAGTCTGTCACGTCATAGGGCCAACGCTTCAGCCCACCAATCAGAACACGGCTCCGCTCCGCTATGATTGGACAGCGCGCTAAGAGCAGGAAGTACAGGATGAAGAACAAATAAAGAAGAAAGGTCAATATTCTACCTACACTCTCTCTGTCTCTCACTCACACACACACACACACACACACACAGTGGGCCCTGGGTGTATCAGTTAGGACTCACCTCTGCAGTAGGGCACTGTGCTCCAGGTGCCGTTGGGCTGGCAGGTGACCCGGTTGGGTCCATCCAGCAGGTGGTTCTTCTTACAGAGGTAATAGATGGCATCGCCCACATTGTACTCAGTCCTCTGTACTGCCACCAGGTACCCCTGGTTCACCTCCTGGGGGGGCGGGCACCACACCCCTGGAACAGGAGAGAGAGGGTCACTGTATATACACATTTACTTGTTCTTCAAGCCTGCACACCCTGTGAGTCCCTAGGATCAGACCAGGATACAAGAACATTGCTGAATGAATTGGCAAGAGATGTTATTCTCTGTTTAGGCCAAAAGGTGGCAGTAAAGCACTATGAAACATAACAACCGACATTTCAGTCTCTCTCACACATAAAAAGACACACACACACAAAGTAGAACGATTTCATGTGCAGAGTACAATAACCTCCTCCGCAAAATACACACACACAAACACACAACCACACTCAAAAGGCCCCATCCACCCACACGCCAACCATCAAATTCCATGGCTCTGATGCTCTCCCTCTGCTTGCTCTCTCTCTATCAAACACTATATATTATAAAACACACACACGTACTTTGACAGATGGGGTGAGGGTACTGCCAGGTCTGATCAATATTACAGAAATTCTCACTGTTTCCCACCAGCTCCCTGGAGAGAGAATGGGGAGAGAGAATGAGAGAGAGGGGTTGGTTATATACACTAAGCGGTGTAGTAGGGGTTAAATGTTCACCTCTCCGTTGTCTCTGTTTCAGAAAGTCTGTATTTTGCATACAATACATGATTCCAATTGACATATGCATTGGGATG